>NW_028261389.1:80247378-80494937 GCF_051295495.1 Thamnophis sirtalis
ATCTCCTGAGATACTTGTGGGTAAAAGAAGAGGAGGGCAACCTCTCGTTTTTCTTCTTCCTTCTTTTTTTTTTCCTGTGGGTTTAATGACGTTATCTGAGACCAGGAAAAATGGCTCCTTGGGTCAAAAACGGTTTAAAAAACCACATGAGCCTTTCCCTCGTCAAATCTTTCTTCTGCCCCTTTTTTATTGTTTTATCTGTTTTATTTTTTTAAGGAAATGCAACACCATCTTCTCACCAAGTTAAGAGCTGTGGAAGCCATTCAGGAAACGAATACTTCCCTGAAAGAGGAAATCAGTTCTCTGAGAAATACACTCGGGTGTATGAAAGGGTAGGTGGTTCCCGTAGCTTGACCTCTCCACTTAGGTAACCTTGCTCTGGTTCCCCTGAGTAACACATTCTCAAGAGCTGAAGAAGCTTCTGGGAGGAGCAGCGAAGCGTCTTCAAAAGAAGAACCAAGAAACTCCAATTATAAATCTGCGAATATAGAGGCCGAGGTGGCGCAGTGGTTAGGGTGCAGTACTGCAGGCCACTTCAGCTGACTGTTATCTGCAGTTCGGCTGTTCAAATCTCACCGGCTCAAGGTTGACTCAGCCTTCCATCCTTCCGAGGTGGGTGAAATGAGGACCAGACTGTGGGGCAATTTGCTGGCTCTGTAAACCGCTTAGAGAGGGCTGAAAGCCCTATGAAGCGGTATAGAAGTCTAACTGCTATTGCTATCTATCTATCTATCTATCTATCTATCTATCTATCTATCTATCTATCTATCTATCTATCTATCTGGGTGAAATGAGGACCCAGACTGTGGAGGCGATATGCTGACTCTGTAAACCGCTTAGAGAGGGCTGAAAGCCCTATGAAGCGGTATAGAAGTCTAACTGCATGCTATCTATCTATCTATCTATCTATCTATCTATCTATCTATCTATCTATCTATCTATCTATCTATCTATCTATCTATCTATCTGGGTGAAATGAGGACCCAGACTGTGGGGGCGATATGCTGACTCTGTAAACCGCTTAGAGGGGGCTGAAAGCCCTATGAAGCGGTATATAAGTCTAACTGCTATTGCTATTGCTATTGCTATCTTAGCCCGTTGTTATTTTTCCTCCTCCTCCTCCTCCTTCCTCCTCCTCCTCCTCCTCCCTCCTCCCCTCCCTCCTCCTCCTCCTCCTCCTCCTCCTCCTCCTTCTTGCCAGGGTAATGATGATTTAAAGCTGACCAGCCAATGTAAGGCTGTAACTTAAGATGATGAAATGAGGATGAGTCAGCAGAGATATTGCTGCTTTAAGAAGCTGTCTTCCTCCTCTCCATCCTTCTCTTCCTCTTCCTCCTCTTCCTCCTCTTCCTCTTCTGCCTCTTCTTCTTCCTCCTCCTCCTCCTCTTCTTCTCCTTCTCTTTCTCCTTCCCCTTCTCCTCCGTCTCTTTCTCCTTTGTCACTTGTCAAGGGAATCTATATATGTTGATGCTTGCATAACGTGTTTAAAAACATTAAACATCTCCAAGAAAAGGTGACTTCAAATGCACATGGATGACACATCTGTCGGCCTCGGTGGGATTGAGGCTGACGAAAGCCATTCGGGCATGAACATAAATGCGCAGTTTTCTCTCTCTCACCTGTCTAATCATTTGAATCCCTTCCAGGCCTCAGTTAAATAAAATGTTTGCTCCCAGCCCAGCTTATTGCTTGCTGGTGATATGTTTATGTGTAAATATAGGAGCAAATAGAGCATCTATAAATCTTTGCACACAAGCCCACGATTCTGGTTTGTTGCTAGCAGCCTCAAGCAAGCCAGGATGAAAAGTGAACGTTAGTTGTGCACTTCAGAAGGAAATATTTAAAAAAAAAAACAAAATCCACATAGCCACAAAGTACCTTCTTCTATATTTAACAATTCTTAACATTATCATGAGAAAAGGGATTGGGGAAAGGGACGCAGTGGCTCAGTAGCTAAGACACTGAGCTTGTCGATCAGAAAGGTAGGCAGTTCAGCAGTTCGAATCCCAGCGCCGCATAACCGAGTGAGCTCCCGTGACTTGTCCCAGCTTCTGCCAGCCTAGCAGTTCGAAAGCACGTTAAAAAATTCAAGTAGAAAAATAGGGACCACCTTTGGTGGAAAGGGAACAGCGTTCCATGCGCCTTCGGTGTTGAGTCATGCCAGCCACATGACACAGAGACATCTTCGGACAGCGCTGGCTCTTCGGCTTTGAAACGGAGATGAGCACCGCCCCCTAGAGTCGGGGACGACTAGCACATATGTGCAAGGGGAACCTTTTACCTTGACCTTTAACACTGTACCATCTACAAAAGATGAAAATTTGGCAATGGCAAATAAGTACAGGTAATCCTCAACTTAACAACAGTTAACTTAGCGACTGTGTTTGAAGTTACAACGGCACCAAAAAAACTGGTTTATGACCATTTTTCATGCTTACAAACTTTTCAGTATCCCCAGGGTCATGTGATCAAAATTCGAGATTTTGCAGTATCCTTCCCCTGGAGTGGGGAGGGAATGGAGATTTTGCAGTATCCTTCCCCCTGGAGTGTGGAGGGAATGGAGATTTTGCACTATCCTTCCCTGGAGTGGGGAGGGAATGGAGATTTTGCAGTATCCTTCCCTGGAGTGGGGAGGGAATGGGGATTTTGCAGTATCCTTCCCCTGGAGTGGGGTGAGAATTGAGATTTTTGCAGTATCCTTCCCCTGGAGTGGGGAGGGAATGGGGATTTTGCAGTATCCTTCCCCTGGAGTGTGGAGGGAATGGAGATTTGCAGTATCCTTCCCCTGGAGTGGGGAGGGAATGGAGATTTTGCACTATCCTTCCCCTGGAGTGGGGAGGGAATGGAGATTTTGCAGTATCCTTCCCTTGGAGTGGGGAGGGAATGGAGATTTTGCAGTATCCTTGCAGTATCCTTCCCCTGGAGTGGGGTGAGAATTGAGATTTTGCAGTATCCTTCCCCTGGAGTGGGGAGGGAATGGTGATTTTGCACTATCCTTCCCCTGGAGTGTGGAGAGAATAGAGATTTTGCAGTATCCTTCCCCTGGAGTGGGGAGGGAATGGAGATTTTGCAGTATCCTTCCCCTGGAGTTGGGAGGGAAAGGGGATTTTGCAGTATCCTTCCCCTGGAGTGGGGTGAGAATTGAGATTTTGCAGTATCCTTCCCCTGGAGTGAGGAGGGAATGGGGATTTTACAGTATCCTTCCCCTGGAGTGGGGAGGAATGGAGATTTTGCAGTATCCTTCCCCTGGAGTGAGGAGGGAATGGAGATTTTGCAGTAACCTTCCCCTGGAGTTGGGAGGGAATGGGGATTTTGCAGTATCCTTCCCATGCCACACCCACCAAGCCACGCCCATAGAACCAGTAGTAAAAAAAAATTGAATCCCACCACTGCCGTAAATGCTATTATATCCCGTTTCCCTATCCTGCATATCCTCAGTCTGGGAAGATTCCTGTATTATGGTCTTAAGCAATAAAGTAGCTAATCAAACTCGTCGTGTATGGATCCAATTGGCTCAAAGGTGATCCGGGTTGCTTTTCAATGTCCTTTGCAGAACCGAGTCAACGCTCTACCCGTTGCCCTCTGCTCCGGTCCATTTCCAGCATATTTCAGAGGCTAAAACCAGCATCACCACCAAGCCCTCCGAGAAAGTCGTATTTTCCCGGTTCACAGAGTCCACCTCCACAGTCACCCTTCTCCACGGGAGATCTTTGTCTAGGATGGTCCGATTCCCTATATCTTCTCTCGTGACGGTGGACAAATCTTTAGGTGAGTCCACATTTGGCACCAGGCAGTATTTTTTTTTTAATGCATTCAGGTTTTTGGTGGGTTTATTTTTTTTTAAGACTAGTTGCGTTCCAGGTTTTGCCCAGTTGAGTTCCTGGTCAATTCCTGTTAACATCAGCTAAAATGGTCCACGAAAAGTGGAAGAATTGGTCTAAAGAATTAAAAAGACTATTTAAAAAAAAATTCAAGTGATTAAATACACACCGAAAAAGCCAGTTTGTTGTCTTGTTTAAGGCATCGACCGAGAACGTCTTCAAAAAATTAATTATGGATTAATTCTTTGGCATAGCTAAGGATGAAGGATGTTTAAATAACTATAGGTAATTAAAACTGGAGGTATAATGATGCTAATATGGTAAACATTTGAGTTAAGATATTTGAATTAATATGAGTTAATGGAAGAGAAGCACCAAAGCATGTTGTAACCAGTTGGTATACTTCTTTTTTATAATAGATACCTGTGTTTTGTTCTTTTTTCCTGCCTTGTCCTTTGTCGTTTTTGTCCTTTTTTTTTGTTCTATTTTTTTTCTTTTTGCCTTTTCTTTTTGATTTTTTCTTTTCCCACTGGTGTGGGCAGGTATTGTTCAAGATTATTACTTGTATTAATATTTTTAAATAATAATTACAGTCAAATGAAAATGGATATATAATAATGCTTAAGTTAATATGAGTTATGTTTGTTGACCGTGGAGGATTTGTAATCGATTGATACATTTTCTACAGATGTAAAGAAAGATGCTGTACTTGTTTCAATTAAAATTAAAAAACATTTATTATTAAAAAAAATTACTGCCCCCTGGTTTTTAGTGTGGTGCATTCACCATTACACCAGGCTGGCTCTCTTTTGGGTGTCCCAAAGGTGCTTTTTCAAAACAAACTGGACTTTTTTTTTTCCTTTTTTTCTTTGGAGACATTTCTCTTCTCATCCCAGAAGCTTCTTCAGTTCTTCAGAAGCTTCTTGGATGAGAAGCGAAACGTCTTCAAGGACCAACAAAGTCCAAACTTTCAAAAAAAAGTTCCCTTTTCATATTTTCAATAGTTGTTTTAATGCCCGAGCCTTCGTTCGTTCGTTTATTCAGAATAGCAGAGTTGGAAGGGACCTTGGAGGTCTTCTAGTCCAACCCCCTGATCAAGCAAGAGACCCTATACCATTCCAGACAGATGTCTGTCCAACCTCTTCTTAAAACTCTCCAGTGATGAAGCAACCCACAACTTCTGGAGGCAAGTTGTTCCACTGGTTAATTGTTCTCACGGACAGGAAATTGCTCCTTAGTTCTGGATTGGATTGCTAGTGATCTTCCATTCATTACTTCCTGTCCAGAATTGGATACAGAATAGTTGGAAGAGACCTTGGAGGTCTTCTAGTCCAGCCCCGTTTAGGCAGGAAACCCTGCACCACTTCATACAGATGGTTGTTGTCCAATCTCTTCTTAAAACCTTCCAGTGATGGAGTTCCCACAACTTCTGCGTGGCAACTTCTGTTCCATTGGTTGATAGTTCTCACTGCTTTCTCCTTAGCTCTAGGTTGGCTCTCTCTTTCATTAGCAGTCGTTCATTCATCCATTCATTCATTCATTTATCCACTTTCGTTTAGCTGCTCGCAGCACCAGCAGCGCTATGGCACAAAAACAGTTCCTTCCTTGCTCTGACATCTTTGACGAAGAAGAACTAGGAGACGGTCAGGATTATATGAGAACATTGTTTGGTGACCCTAAGCAGAGCAATAACAAACTGATGGAGAAAACCGGACAGTCCAGAATTCCAGCTGAGTGCCACAGTTCACCATCATCCAGGTAGCTTTTGAAACACTGCTCTGCTTTCAAAACAACCCACTTCTAAGTAATCCTGTTTATTAAACCATGTGTAAGCGTTCCAAATACCATGTAAAATTAAATCAGAGTCGAAGCCAAAACTATGCTTAAAGTTCCAATTTAATAAAGCAGGCATGTTGGCATAGCGCTATGGGATTCCGACTCTGGAAGTTACATCAATAGCAATAGCAGTTAGAGTTATATACCGCTTCATAGGGCTTTCAGCCCTCTCTAAGCGGTTTACAGAGTCAGCATATCGCCCCCACAGTCTGGGTCCTCATTTCACCCAGATAGATAGATAGATAGATAGATAGATAGATAGGTAGGTAGGTAGGTAGGTAGGTAGGTAGGTAGGTAGGTAGGTAGGTAGGTAGGTAGGTAGGTAGGTAGATAGATAGATAGATAGATAGATAGATAGATAGATAGATAGATAGATAGATAGATAGATAGATAGATAGATAGATAGATAGATAGATAGATAGAGGAGAGGGAGATGTAGATAGATAGTTGGATAGATAGATAGATAGATAGATAGATAGATAGATAGATAGATAGATAGATAGATAGATAGATAGATAGGTAGGTAGGTAGGTAGGTAGGTAGGTAGGTAGGTAGGTAGGTAGGTAGGTAGGTAGGTAGGTAGGTAGGTAGATAGATAGATACATAGATAGATATAGAGAGAGGGAGAGATAGATATAGAGAGAGGAGGGAGGGAGAGATAGATATAGATAGATATAGATAGGATAGATAGATAGATAGATAGATAGATAGATAGATAGATAGATAGATAGATAGATAGATAGATAGCAATAGTAGTTAGACTTATATACCGCTTCATAGGGCTTTCAGCCCTCTCTAAGCGGTTTACAGAGTCAGCATATCGCCCCCAACAACAATCCGGGTCCTCATTTTACCCACCTTGGACGGATGGAAGGCTGAGTCAACCCTGAGCCGGTGAGATTTGAACAGCCGAACTGCAGCTAACAGCCAGCTGAAGTAGCCTGCAGTGCTGCACACAGTCAGCTGAAGTAGCCTGCAGTGCTGCACTCTAACCACTGCGCCACCTCGGCTCTCTAATGACATCAGAATCCCACCCAGTTAAAAGTTCATGATCTTGCCCCCACACCCACAGTCCGTCACATGGTCCAATCTTCTTCTTCCACGCTGGCATCCACACCCAGCTGCTTCCGGTCAGGTGTAAAGTTTGGGAGACAAAAGATGAGCTTGAGCTTCTAGGAAGGAATTTCTTATTTTGAAAACAACACATTCTACCCTTTGCTGAATCCCCCCTCCCCTTAATAAGAGTGTGGCAGGCCAAAGATTCTTAAAGGAACCGCTGTAGGCCTGACACCATGAAGATCAGAGGGTTGGGAGAAATGGCAGAGAAAGTTTAGAAGTTCAGATGTCTCATCTTCAGGGTGGACGTTCCTTCCAAGCCTCGTGGTGGAATGGAAGCTGTCAGAGTTTGTTGCCAAAAATCAAATCCAGAAAGCACACGCAGATAACTGATTCAGCAGGATTGGCTTAAATAAGAAAATTATTTATATACAAGATACACACACGCACACACACCGTATTTTTTGGAGTATAAGATGCATTGGAGTATAAGACGCACCAAGATTTTGAAGACGCAATTTAAAAGAAAAGTTTTTGAACTCTGCAGACCTTCCAAAAACAGCTTGTTTTTTGCAAAAACAAGCCCATTTTTGTCCAAAAAAGGGGCATGCATAGTCTTTAGGAGGCTTATAGAGTGCTCCTGGGGGCTGGGGGGGGACAAAAATGGGCAAAAGTCAGGCTGTTTTTCGTTCATTTGTACACTCCCCAGCCCCCAGGAGGACTCTGGAAGCCTCCTAAAGGCTATGCACAGCCATTTTTTTGCAAAGAGGGTGGGGTTTCAGGAGGCCAAAAATGCTTTATTCAGTGTATAAGACGCACCCAGATTTTCAGTCTCTTTTTCTGAGGGAAAAAGGTGCATCTTATACTCCGAAAAATACAGAACAGTTTCATTTCAGTTCAGTTCAGATCAGCAGACAGGTCCAGAGCTTAAAACAACTAAGCCACGCCCCACTTAAATTTCTGTTTCCAAATAAGCCTCATTGGCTGACCCTGTTACCATGCCTCTGCCAGTTCATGAATATGATAGAGATGATAGATAGATAGATAGATAGATAGATAGATAGATAGATGGATAGATGGATAGATGGATAGATGGATAGATGGATAGATGGATAGATGGATAGATGGATAGATTAGATAGATAGATAGATAGATAGATAGATAGATAGATAGATAGATAGATAGATAGATAGATATGAGATAGATAGATAGATAGATAGATAGATAGATAGATAGATAGATAGATATAAGATAGAGATAGAGATAGAGATAGAGATAGAGATAGAGATAGAGATAGAGATAGAGATAGAGATAGAGATAGAGATAGAGATAGAGATAGAGATAGAGATAGAGATAGAGATAGGGATGGGTGGGTGGATGGATGGATGGACGGATGGACAATCAGACAGATGGACAGATATACAGACAGAGACAACAGACAGACAGACCATCCCGTTGTCTAACCGAGTTTTGTTCCCTTCTTTTTTTTTTTAATAGTGTTGGGGATCTTAAAATTACTGAAGTTCATTTTAGGGGCCATTATGTGAAGATACTCAACGATTCATTTGACAAAGAAGAAAGCATTGGCGATTATACTCTTCAGCAGAATATTAATGGCCAGCCAGCAGCAATTTTTAAATTCCCCCCCAACATCAGAATGAAGCCGAAATCCTGTGTGACGGTGAGTGAAATATGAAAAACAGTTCATTATACAGAACTACCGGAATGCAAAATTCTCTACTCTGTAGAATGGAATATTAAATATGCTGTCAAGTTGTGGCAACATCTGTGCCTTCCTTCCTTCCTTCCTTCCTTCCTTCCTTTCTTTCTTTCTTTCTTTCTTTCTTTCTTTCTTTCTTTCTTTCTTTCTTTCTTCTTTCCTTCCTTCTCCATCACTGGAGGTTTCAAGAAGAGATTGGACAGCCCCCTGTCTGAAATGGTAGAAGGTTCTCCTGCTTGATCAGGAGGTGGGACTGGAAGACCTCCAAGGTCCCTTCCAACTTTGTTTTTCTGTATTCCTCCCCCGAGTGGTCGCCAGCCGGCATTGTCCAGTCGACGGCACCCGGAAGAGGCCTAGCCTGTGGGTTCTTATCGGCCGTTGGGAGGTATGAAAATCCCCATACAGTGCCAGCAAAGAGGGGAGGGGAGGGGACAGGAGAGGGGAGGAGAGAGGAGAGGGGAGAGAAGGTGAGTGGGAGGAGAAGAGAAGAGGAGAGGGGAAGGAGAAGAAAAGAGATGGGAGAGGAGAGGAGAAGGGAGAGGGGAGGAGAGAGGAGAGGGGAAAGGGGAGAGGGATGAGGGGAGAGAGAAGGGGAGTGGGAGGAGAAGAGATGGGAGGGGGGAGAGGAGAGGAAAAGATGGGAGAGGAGGGGAGGGGAGAGGAGAGGGGGAGGGAAAAGAGAGGAGAGAGAGGAAAAGAGATGGGAGAGGAGAGGAAGAAGGGAAAGAGAAAGGAGAGGAGAGGGAGGAGAAGAGATGGGAGGGGCCAAGACAGTAGAACAGAGAAGGGGAGGGAGATCGGGGAGGAGAAGAGAGGAGGAAAGATAGGAGATGGGAGGAAAAGAAAGAGAGAAATAAAAGCAAGGAAGGAGGGAGGAGAAAGAAAGAAAGAAAGAAAGAAAGAAAGAAAGAAAGAAAGAAAGAAAGGAAAAGAAAGAGAAAGATTAGAAAGAAAGCTCAGCTATTTTTTTAGACTAACTCTCCTCTTCCTGGGGGAAAATTCAGGCGGCCATGGATGTGAGGCTTCATGCTCCCTTCTGCTCTCTTGCAGGTCTGGTCCATGGATTCGAACAGGCCCCATAATCCTCCCTCGGATTATCTCTGGAAGGAGCTGGACAGGTTTCAATCTGGGCCCGACTGCACCACCATCCTTTGCCATCCTTCCGGCCAGGTGACTCTTCCCCCTCCGTTGTTGCTTTTTCAGTGAATGCAGGCGGCCCTCGGTTTATGACCAGAACTGAGCCCAACATTTCTGTTGCTAAACCAGACCGTCGCTAAGTGAGTTTTGCCCCATTGCACGACTTTCCTTGTCACAGCTATCATAGTGAACCACTTCAGTTAAGTGAGTTGAACACGGTCGTTAAGTGAACCTGGTCAGGAGGTCACAAAGTGGGATCACATGATCCTGGGATGCCGCGGCTGTCATAAGTATGAGTCAGTCGTCAAGCATCTGAAGCCTGATCACTTTGGGGAGGCTGCCATGTCATTAAGTGTGGAAAACGATCACGAGTCCCTTTTTTCGACGCCGTCATGACTGCGAACGGTCACTAAACAGAAGGTGGTAAGACGAGGAGAAGCTCCCATTCAATTCGGGCAAGCAGAGATTCCGGCTGAGTAGGAAAAGGGTCACCAAATGCTCTCCTTTTTTTTCCTTATTTGTCTTAGAAATAAAATTCTAGGTAGCTAGAATTCCAGGTAGCAGCTTGGCCTTCCTAGGTAAATCAAGGTCCTTGTTGTAGCCTGCCAGCCACTGGCCCATCCAGCTCCCAAATCGGAGGAGGAGGAGGAGGAGGAGGAGGAGGAGGAGGAGGAGGAGGAGGAGGAGGAGGAGGAGGAAGAGGCGTGGGAATCAGGGTCAGCATCAAGGCAAACTGGGAGCTCCGAGGGGGAAGAGGGAATGGAGCTGGTAGAAGAGAGAGAGAGGGAGAGAGGGAGAGAGGGAGAGAGGGAGAGAGGGAGAGAGGGAGAGAGGGAGAGAGGGAGAGAGGGAGAGAGGGAGAGAGGGAGAGAGGGAGAGAGGGAGAGAGGGAGAGAGGGAGAGAGGGAGAGAGAGAGGTGGAGCCTGGGCTGTCCGTCAGATGGAGAGTCAACAGCCCCCAGGTCTGGAGATGGCTGATGAGGAAGAGGAGGAACGGCTGGGTCCAATACCTGACCCATGGATGCATAGAAGGCAGAGGAGAGGAGAGCAGTGGAAATCTATGGGCTGGTCCTTGGGACGGAAGAGCCACTGCTGCTAGGGAAGCCCCTTCTAGCTCTGGGGATCAAAGGCAGGGGATGTGGCTGATGAGGAAGAGGAGGAACAGCTGGGTCCGGGGTCTGATTCATGGATGCACAGAAGGCAGAGGAGAGGAGAGCAGTGGAAATCTATGGGCCGGTCCTCGGGACGGAAGAGCCACCGCTGCTAGCGAAGCCTCACCCTAGCTCTGGGGATCAAAGGCAGGGGGCGGAGATGAATAGATGTGGCAGACAACTACTCATCTTCTGGACAGACGGACAGACGGACAGACGGACGTTCTTGTCAGCCTGTGAGAGAAACTTTTTGCCGGGGCCGCTGGCGTTCCTCCTGAAGGGATCTTGAGTTCACGTCGGAGCGTTTCCCGTGTTTGGGGAGCTGGCTCAGAACAGTCCTGTCTCTTTTCTAGGCTGTGGCTTGGTACACACCCATCAACTGGAAGAGGAAGCCGTTGAAGGTGATGGACTCCGGTGCGAGAGTCAGCAGGAAATCCATGGAGGTGGTGAGAAGAGCCAAGGCCCAACCAAAACAGGAGCCGTGGGAAGCCAGAGCGTTTGACACGTGGCAAGCGTTGCCCAATCAAAGCCATCTGACGGAACCCGAACCGGATTACATCCTAAGGTGCGGTTCAGGAAGGAAGCGCTCCGTGATTTCTGTTCCATCGAACCGTCTGCTCTGTAAGGTTTAGAAAGGCGCCATGGTGGCACAGTGGTTGGAGTGCAGCATGGCAGGCTAAACTCTGCCCTCTGTCAGGAGTTCGATCCCGACCAGCTCAAAGTCAACTCAGCCTTCCTTCCTTCCTTCCTTCCTTCCTTCCTTCCTTCCTTCCTTCCTTCCTTCCTTCCTTCCTTCCTCAATGTCCTTCCTGGTGGCACAGTGGTTAGAATGCAGTATGGCAGGCTAAACTCTGCTCTCTGTCAGGAGTTCGATCCTGACTGGCTCAAAGTCAACTCAGCCTTCCTTCCTGCCTTCCTTCCTTCCTTCCTTCCTTCCTTCCTTCCTTCCTTCCTCAATGTCCTTCCTGGTGGCACAGTGGTTAGAATGCAGTATGGCAGGCTAAACTCTGCCCTCTGTCAGGAGTTCCATCCTGACCGGCTCAAAGTCAACTCAGCCTTCCTTCCTTCCTTCCTTCCTTCCTTCCTTCCTTCCTTCCTTCCTTCCTTCCTTCCTTCCTCAATGTCCTTCCTGGTGGCACAGTGGTTAGAATGCAGTATGGCAGGCTAAACTCTGCCCTCTGTCAGGAGTTCCATCCTGACCGGCTCAAAGTCAACTCAGCCTTCCTTCCTTCCTTCCTGCCTGCCTGCCTTCCTTCCTTCCTTCCTTCCTTCCTTCCTTCCTTCCTCAATGTCCTTCCTGGTGGCACAGTGGTTAGAATGCAGTATGGCAGGCTAAACTCTGCCCTCTGTCAGGAGTTCCATCCTGACCGGCTCAAAGTCAACTCAGCCTTCCTTCCTTCCTTCCTTCCTTCCTTCCTTCCTTCCTTCCTTCCTTCCTTCCTTCCTTCCTTCCTTCCTTCCTTCCTCAATGTCCTTCCTGGTGGCACAGTGGTTAGAATGCAGTATGGCAGGCTAAACTCTGCCCTCTGTCAGGAGTTCCATCCTGACCGGCTCAAAGTCAACTCAGCCTTCCTTCCTTCCTTCCTGCCTGCCTGCCTTCCTTCCTTCCTTCCTTCCTTCCCTCCTCCCTCCCTCCCTCCCTCCCTCCTTCCTCAATCTCCTTCCTGGTGGCACAGTGGTTAGAATGCAGTATGGCAGGCTAAACTCTGCCCACTGCCAGCGGTTCGATCCTGACCAGCTCAAGGTTGACTCAGCCTTCCATCCTTCTGAGGTGGGTAAAATGAGGACCCAGATTGTTGGGGGCAAAAGGCTGGCTCAGTAAACCACTTAGAGAGGGCTGTAAAAGGACGGTGAAGTGGTATATAAGTCTACGTGCTAGTGCTAAGTGTGATTATATGAAGACCATCTCTTGGAGAGCTTTAAGGGGGAGGAATGAGTCTGTTTAAGAACAATGGAGAACTTATGGACTGGAGACAAATGCCTTGTGTGCCTAATCGTAGTTGGCAATAAATAATTATGTCCTATTCTGTTCTATTCTGCATTCTATTCTGTTCTGTTCTACTCTACTCTATATTGTATTCCATTCCTCCTTTCTCTCTGTGTCTCTCCTCTCCTCTATTCTACTCTTCTCTTCTCTTCTCTATATTCTATTCTTCATTATATTCTCTTCTTTTCTTTTCTCTTCTCCTTTCCTTCCTCTTCGTCTCTTCTCTTTATTCCATTCATTCCACTCCACTCCACTCTACTCTACTCTATATTGTATTTTTCATTCCTTCTCTGCTCTCTCCTCTCCTCTTTTCTACTCTTTTCTTCTCTATATTCTATCCTTCATTATATTATTTTCTCTTTTCTCTCTTCTTTCCTCTCCTCTATTCTCTCTTATTCTCTTCTATTCCATTCCATTCCACTCCACTCTACCCTACTCTACTCTATTCTACCCTACTCTTCTCTTCTATTCCATTCCATTCCATTCCACTTCACTCTACTCTACTCTATATATTCTATTCTTCATTCTGTTCTCTTCTCTTCTTTCCTCTTCTCTACCATATTCTACTCTACTTTACTCTATTCTACTCTATATTGTATTCTTCATTCCGTTCTCTTCTCTTCTCCTGTTCTCTCCTCTCCTCTTTTCTACTCTTTTCTTCTCTATATTCTATCCTTCATTATATTCTTTTCTTTTCTCTTTTCTTCTCTTCTTTCCTCTCCTCTATTCTCTTCTATTCTCTTCTATTCCATTCCATTCCACTCCACTCTACCCTACTCTATTCTACACTACTCTTCTATTCCATTCCATTCCACTTCACTCTACTCTATATATTCTATTCTTCATTCTGTTCTCTTCTCTTCTTTCCTCTTCTCTATTATATTCTACTCTACTCTACTTTACTCTATTCTACTCTATATTGTATTCTTCATTCCGTTCTCTTCTCCTGTTCTCTCCTCTCCTCTATTCTACTCTTCTCTTCTCTATATTCTATTCTTCATTATAGTCTCTTCTTTTCTTTTCTCTTCTCTCCTCTCCTCTATTATCTTTTATTCTCTTCTATTCCATTCCATTCCACTTCACTCTACTCTACTCTATATATTCTATTCTTCATTCTGTTCTCTTCTTTCCTCTTCTCTATTATATTCTACTCTACTCTACTTTACTCTATTCTACTCTATATTGTATTCTTCATTCCGTTCTCTTCTCTTCTCCTGTTCTCTCCTCTCCTCTATTCTACTCTTCTCTTCTCTATATTCTATTCTTCATTATAGTCTCTTCTTTTCTCTTCTCTTCTTTCCTCTCCTCTATTTTTATTCTCTTCTATTCCATTCCATTCCACTTCACTCTACTCTACTCTATATATTCTATTCTTCATTCTGTTCTCTTCTCTTCTTTCCTCTTCTCTATCATATTCTACTCTACTCTACTTTACTCTATTCTACTCTATATTGTATTCTTCATTCCGTTCTCTTCTCTTCTCCTGTTCTCTCCTCTCCTCTATTCTACTCTTCTCTTCTCTATATTCTATTCTTCATTATAGTCTCTTCTTTTCTTTTCTTTTCTCTTCTCTTCTTTCCTCTCCTCTATTTTTATTCTCTTCTATTCCATTCCATTCCACTTTACTCTACTCTACTCTATATATTCTATTCTTCATTCTGTTCTCTTCTCTTCTTTCCTCTTCTCTATCATATTCTACTCTACTCTACTTTACTCTATTCTACTCTATATTGTATTCTTCATTCCGTTCTCTTCTCTTCTCCTGTTCTCTCCTCTCCTCTATTCTACTCTTCTCTTCTCTATATTCTATTCTTCATTCTATTCTCTTCTTTTCTTTTCTCTTCTCTTCTTTCCTCTCCTCTATTATCTTTTATTCTCTTCTCTTCTATTCCATTCCATTCCACTTCACTCTACTCTACTCTATATATTCTATTCTTCATTCTGTTCTCTTCTCTTCTTTCCTCTTCTCTGTTACATTCTACTCTACTCTACTTTACTCTACTCTACCCTATATTCTGTTAGCCACTGTCTCACATAGGAATGGAAATCCTTGGCCATAAGTTGATAAGTACCTATATAAGTACCTATGTAGCAGCACGATTGAAATCCCCCCCCGCCACCTTGTCCGTGCGTATAAGGCAAGTTTAGTCCTGTTGACACAGCCAAGATCTTGCCTTGTTACGTTATCCCTGCAATGCTCCAAAGACCTTTCCAAAAATTAAATGCAATACATTGCCCATCTCAGGGTTGTTGTTTTTTTTTAAAAAAAAGCATTTAAAGGGTAGCAGAGGAGACCCATAAAATACCCAGGAAAGTGAGGAGAAATAGATCTTATATAAAGGAATTAAAACTACAGCAGCCCACGGATATTAATTCCAGGAGAAGGAGGGGGAAAGACAGTGCTTAAATGAAACAATTAAGTTGTGGAATCACTTACGTTTAATAGTGAGCGCTCGAGGTGGCGTTAAAGGTAGATTAATCATAGGGATGCTGGATGTGTCTCTCAGCTATAATAACTCAATCTCACGTCTCATATTCAGAGTATCAGTTGCTAGGAGACCATTCGGGGGACAAGATTGTCACATTTTCGGCCTACTTGTGATTTTCATACGTCTTGTTCAACACATCAGGGAAATGTGTCCATTTATAGTTTACTATACATCCATATCTTTTTCTTCTGGTCCTCTTTGTTCCCTGACCTCCACAGGCACAAAGGAGAGGGGTGGGTGGGTGCAATTCTAGAGTTCCTCTATTGTGATATCACAATTTCTCCTCGCTCGACCCCTTTCCAAAATGCAGAACCAAGTTGCATCAATACACATCCGCAAATACCTGCCATGCCCATAAGCGGCAACGTAGAAAACGGCAGAAAGTGGAAAGAGAGAGAGAGAGAGAGAGAGAAAGTGGGGGTGGATTCCTGAGGTTGTTTCACACTGTAAGTGGCATTTGGAGAAGCCACAACAAGGAGCGAAAGGAAAGTGTGCTCTTGCTTCGTGTGCACAGCAAACGTGAAGGACACACACAATATTTGAACTAGAAACGGATTACGTGAACAAAACACGCAGAGGGACGTCACCTTGAACTGGGGGAAGAGGACCTCAAACGTGGATATATTCCACAAAGTCCTTCCCAAGAATTGTATAATTCTTGAGGTGAGTTTCTGGGTAGGAAGGATGTGTTGTTCCACAAAGCTTGTGTTCTTTTTACCTGATGTGTAGATCCAATGAAGTGAACCATCAGAGAGCACCAGAGAACACACTGCTCCTCCTGCTCCTCCTCTTCTCCTTTCTTCTCCTCCTCTCTTCATCCTCATCCTCCCTTCTAGCACCGATGATGTTACTTATTTTGGGTCAGGAAATGTCTGCAAGAAAACCACCAAACTCAGAGAGCACCAAAGACCCCACAGTTCTCCTCCTCCTTCTTCTCTTCCTCCTTCTCTTCCTCTCTCCTTCTTCTTCATCCTCCTCCTCCTTTTCCTCCTTCTCCTCCCTTCTAGCACTGATGAGGTTACTTATTTTGGGTCAGGAAACATCTGCAAGAAAACCACCAAGCTCAGAGAGCACCAAAGACCCCACAGTTCTCCTTCTTCTTCTTCTTCTTCTTCTTCTTCTTCTTCTTCTTCTTCTTCTTCTTCTTCTTCTTCTCTTCCTCTTCCTCCTTCTCCTCCTCTCCCCTCTTTCTTCATCCTCCTCCTCCTCCTCCTCCCTTCTAGCACTGATGAGGTTACTTACTTGGGTCAGGAAACATCTGCAAGAAAACCACCAAGCTCAGAGAGCACCAAAGACCCCACAGTTGTTGTTGTTGTTGTTGTTGTTGTTGTTGTTGTTGTTCTTCTTCTTCTTCTTCTTCTTCTTCTTCTTCTTCTTCTCTTCCTCTTCCTCCTTCTCCTCCTCTCCCCTCCTTCTTCATCCTCCTCCTCCTTCTCCTCCCTTCTAGCACTGATGATATTCCCTAGTTGGGTCAGGAAACATCTGCAAGAAAACCACCAAGCTCAGAGAGCACCAAGGACCCTTCAGTCCTCCTCCTCCTCTTCCTCCTCCTCCCTTCTAGCACTGATGATGTTACTTAGTTGGGTAATGAAACATCTGTAAGGAAACCACCAAGCTCAGAGAGCACCAAAGACCCCACAGTCCTCCTCCTTCTTCTTCTTCTCTTCCTCCTTCTCTTCCTCTCTCCTTCTTCTTCATCCTCCTCCTCCTTCTCCTCCTCCCTTCTAGCACTGATGAGTTTACTTACTTTGGGTCAGGAAACATCTGCAAGAAAACCACCAAGCTCAGAGAGCACCAAGGATCCCCCCCCAGTTCTCCTCCTCCTTCTTTTCTTTCTCCTCCTCCTCTCTCCTTCTCCTCTCATCATCATCATCATCATCATCCACCCTTTTAGCACTGATGCCGTTACCTCGTTGGGCCATGAAACATCTGCAAGAAAGAAAATTTGAAGCCCAGAGGCCTCCGAGGACCAAATATCCCCCTTGACTGGTTTTGGTTTCTCTTTCCATAGGGAAAAAAAGATGCCCGTCATCCGGCGGCCGGTTCAGAATTCGTGGTGCCAAAGTCCCAGCTCTCCCACGCACCCCCATTTTACCCTGGGGAGGACCCTCCCACCAGGAAGCAAGGAAATCCACATGTTGAGCCAAACAAGGACACAAGTGATGAATACATTCCCCTATCTGGGTGAGTTGAAAATCCCTTGCAGAGAGCTGGACTGACTTATGAGGAGGAGGGGGAGGAAAGGAGAAAAGGGGAAGGACAAGAGGAAGAGAAAGGGAGAGGGGAGGAGCAGGAAAGAGAGAAGGGGGAAAAGGAGGAGAAAAGGAAAAGAGGGGAAGGAGAAGAGGAGGAGAAAGGGAGAGGGGGAGGAGCAGGAAAGAGGGAAGGGGAAAAAGGAGGAGAAAAGGGAGAAGAGGGGAAGGAGAAGAGGAAGAGAAAGGGAGAGGGGGAGGAGCAGGAAAGAGAGAAGGGGAAAAAGGAGGAGGAGAAAAGGAGAAGAGGGGAAGGACAAGAGGAGGAGAAAGGGAGAGGGGGAGGAGCAGGAAAGAGAGAAGGGGGAAAAAGGAAGAGGAGAAAAGGAGAAGAGGGGAAGGACAAGAGGAGGGGAAAGGGAGAGGGGGAGGAGCAGGAAAGAGAGAAGGGGAAAAGGAGGAGGAGAAAAGGAGAAGAGGAGGAGAAAGGGAGAGGGGGAGGAGCAGGAAAGAGGGAAGGGGAAAAAGGAGGAGGAGAAAAGGAGAAGAGGGGAAGGACAAGAGGTGGAGGAGGAGGAAAGGGGGAAAGAAGAGGAGAAAAGAAGGAGAGGAGGAGGAGGAAGGAAGGAAGTGGAAAGAGAAAAGTGGAAAAGGAGGAGGAGAAAAGAAGAAAGAAGAAAGGGAGAGGAGGAGGAGTGAAGCCTGCTATTTGCCTTGACTTTACAGTCCCTTCAAAATGGCTTAGAATGTTACTATTAATAGGGAGAAGGTTGCCGTGAAATTCTCCCAAAGGATTCTCAAAAGAAGCAAAATGTCCTATGAAAATCAGACCAAACCCCCCCCATTCCTCTTCCCCACCCCACCCTCAGGCCTGCTGCACAGGCACAAATGGACACCTTTAGAAAGTGTGGCTCGCTTGCCCACGAATCCCAACGTGGCTCGAACGATGGAAATGCAAAAAAAAAAAAAAAAAAAACCCAGCCCAAAATTATATGGCTGCTCTTTCAGGTTGCTTTAGGAAACACACAAAAACACACACACAGAGTCTCCCGCAGCCCGGTCCCTTCCCTTGCAACTTTTCAAGAACGCAGATTGAAAAACAGCAACTGTGCGGTTTCTCACAACTGCGTAAATCCGTAAGCGTCCTTTGAAATACGGTCTTGGCGGAGAAGGGCTGCCATTCCTGCCTGCAAATCACTCCTGTGGTGGCCTCCAGTCGCGGGGAGGAGAGGCAGGAAACAGGTTTCGTCCCCGTAAATCAATTTCCACGGGGTAGGAATGATGAAGGCTTTGCGCTGGGAAATAGAGGCAGCTACGCTCAACGAAGAAAGAATGAGATAATCGAAGCGGAGGAGGAGAAAGGGGATATAGGGAGGCCAGGAGTCTCCAGAGGAGTAGTTGGGCGTTGTGCGCTGCACAAATGGAACAGGCCTCTCAATATTAGGTGAACGTTGAGATGGCTTTAGTGGTATTTGCATCTACAGTATGGGAATGTTGAAAGGGAGAGCAAGAACACAATTCTATCTCGCCTCTGCTCCCAAGGAAAAATGTTAATGTGAAGACACCTCATGTAAAAACACTCTTAAAATAGAGGGAGAGGGGAAACTATTTGAAATTGTTCTTTCCCTTCGCAGAGGCGAACTGGTTTGCTATCTATGTGACCAAGGCAGGACCTAGGCTAAAAAAAACCTAATCTTGATAAACAGTGTGGGTTGATTTTCAATAGATACAAAGGCTTCATTTCCTTCTTCTGTCTGGTTTCATGGAAAGAAGGAGTAGGGATAGCTGGGGTCCAATATTTGAGGGGCTGCCCCAAAGAAGAGGGGAGACAACTCCATCCATCCATCATCTATCTATCTTTCTATTTATCCTATCATCTATCTATCTTTCTATCAATTTATCATCTATCTATTTATCATCTTTCTATCTATCCATCCATCTATCTATCTTCCTGTCTTATCTATCTGTCCATCTATCTGTCAATCTCTCTCCCTCTCCATCCATCCATCCATCATCTATCTATCTATCTATCTATCTATCTATCTATCTATCTATCTATCTATCTATCTATCTATCCTATCATCTATCTTTCTATCTATTTATCATCTATCTACTATCTATCTATTTATCATCTTTCTATCTATCTATCCATCTGTCTATCTTCCAGCCTTATCTATCTGTTCATCTATCTGTCTGTCTGTCTCTCTATCTTCTCTATTATCCCAAAATCCTCATAACCCAAAGGAAAAATATAAGAGCCTTTGGGGGGGGGGGGAGAGAGAGAGGAAGACTTGTATTTTGAAAGCTTTAAGACCACAATGTCCATGTTAGTCTGAGCATTTGAAGTTTGCAAACTATTTTCTATTTTATCCTCTGCTGTTACATTAATTAACATTAACCAGGGGGAGGAAATAATTCTCATCTGCCGTGCTGAATGTTATTTCATTGAAAGGTTTCATTTTTCCTCTACAGACAGTTCCTACTTAGGAGAAGGTTATAAGGTAAAGCTAGCCACCGCATACAGGAACAAGAAAAACCGAATAAAGCCGCCACGATCAGCTGGGGTAAGTAGGGGGGGGAATCTGAGTTTGATTTCCATTGAAATCCTGTTGTTACACGTGGAATTTTACAGAGGAAAATTAGCACTGAAAGCCTTTTTTTCAAGAAGCTTAAAATCAGGGAGAAGGCAGACTAGAAGACCTCCAAGGCAGAGGTGAGTTTGGACCGGTTCGGCCGAGTAGGTAGTAACTGGGCAGGATACAAGCCTGAACTGGTTCTATCCTCGGGGGCGCCACCTTGATTTTCTCTTCTGCACATGCACAGAACAATCTTCATTGAAAAACTGTTATTTTTTTCCTTTTTTAATGTGCTCATGCACATAGCTTTTTAGGTGGAAATGTCCATGCGCGTGGAGCAAAATTTTTCCTTCTTTCTTTCTCTTCCCTCCCTCCTTCCTTTTATTTCTCTTTCTTTTCCTCTCTTTCCTTCTTCTTGCCTGCCTGCCTGCATCTATCTATCTCTGTCAATCTCTCTCCTTCTCCGTCCACCCATCCATCCATCCATCCATCCATCCATCCATCATCTATCTATCTATCATCTACTATCTATCTATCTATCTATCTATCTATCTATCTATCACCTACCTACCTACCTACCTACCTACCTATCTATCTATCTATCTATCTATCCATCCATCCATCCATCCATCCATCCATCCATCCATCCATCCATCTATCTATCTATCTATCTATCTATCTATCTATCTATCTATCTATCTATCTATCATCTATATATCTATCTACCTACCTACCAGTCCTGGAGTCTGGGGAAGGCTCGGATGAGTGCTCTGTGTCGGAGGCAGAGAGGGGGCCAGGGCCATATGCCAGGTATCAGCAGCCTTCAGAGTCGGAAATCAGTGAGGCAGAATAACAGCTGGAGCCTGTTCCCAGTGTGCGCATGCGCAGAGTTGCCAGATGAAGGGAAGAGCTAAAGAACAGGGGTCGACTTGGGAGTAAGGCCACAGGTGGACAGTGAATGGCCCCTCCCAGAGGAGATAAAAGAGGAGCGAAAGGGGAGTGGAGTTCGCTTCATTGGTTCATGAATCTCCGAGACTCCTTGCCAAGTTCTGCAGAGATCGGCCTGGCAGCTCTCCAAGCCAGATAAGGTCTGTGACCGTAAATCCTCCCTTGAAAGTCTTGGCTGGATCTGAAGGAGCAGAATTGACAGTAGATAAATAAAAGGGTGTTTTTTTCTCGGGACCAGGAGTTTGCTTCGGGCTCTTGGGAAGCCTCAGTCAGAACACTAACCAATGACAGCGTCAATCACCAGCCGACTCCCATGACCTCCAATCAGGCTGACTGACCACCTTTTTCTCCACCCCCCAAGGTTGTCCTCAAGTCAATGTAACGGATGATGGACCGGCATAAAAGAAAAGAGGAGGAAGCAGCCGCCATGGGTAGAGAATGGGGACGCAGACCGGAAGGAACGGCATTGCGATCACCGACACTGGTTTGGCTCCCTTCGCAACGGGAGAACGGCTGCTTGCGGCCCTTTGTCTCAAGAGTCTCAGCACCTCAGAATGAATAAATGTAAAATATGCACGAGAGTCGTGATACACAGTTCGGCAGAGAGGAACATGTGATTTCCAGGCGGCCCAACAAAAAAAAATTTGGCCACGCCCACCCAGTCACATGACCCCACCGGTTCTGTGGGTGTGGCTTGGCGGGGTGGGGTCATGTGACTGGGTGGGTGTGGCCAATTATTTTTTTCACTTTCCGCTGTTAAAAAGCTTGGAAAAAGCTTCCGACGATCATGCGGTAGGGATGATCCTCAGAAGCTTTTTTTTTTAATACCAGTTCGCAGAACCAAAGACAATCATATTATTATTATATAATTGTATCACAGCGGCCAGTTGTTTCGCCGGATTTGGCATTGGTTACTAGTCGGGCCCCACCCAGGGGCCTAGGACGTCGTAACGTATTTTCGTAATATGCGTGCAGATCCAAGCAGTGCGGCTTTTTGCATTTGACTGATGGTGATTTTGTCAATTTTTAACTGTTTTAAATGTAGTTCCAGTGCTTTTGGAATAGCACCCAGTGTGCCAATTACCACTGGAATTACCACTGCTGGTTTGTGCCATAGTCGTTGAATTTCGATTTTTAAGTCCTGGTATCTTGCGATTTTTTCATGTTCCTTCTCGGCGACCCTGCTATCACCTGGTATTGCGATGTCTATGATTGTGACCTTATTTTTCTCAACCAGTGTGATGTCTGGTGTGTTATGCGCCAGTATTTTGTCGGTTTGTATACGGAAATCCCACAAGATCTTGACCATCTGATTTTCGGTGACTTTTTCAGGCTGATGTTCCCACCAGTTTGTTGCTGTTTTAATATTATAATTTTTGCACAAATTCCAATGGATCATTTGTGCTACTGAATTGTGCCACAATTTATAATCAGTCTGCGCGATTTTTTTACAGCAGCTGAGTATGTGATCAACAGTTTCATCAGCTTCTTTGCAAAGTCTGCATTTGGCATCATCAGAGGATTTTTCGATTTTGGCCTTAATGGCATTTGTGTGGATAGCTTGTTCTTGCGCAGCCAGGATTAGTGACTCTGTTTCTTTCTTTAATGTACCTGTTTTTAACCATAACCAAGTTTGTTCACTGTCCACTTTATCTTTTATTTTTTCCAGAAATTGGCCATGCAGTGCTTTGTTCTGCCAACTCTCCATTCTTGATTTTATCACATCTTTTCTGTATTCTTGTTTTGTCTGTTGGGCCTTCAGTAGATTTTTGTTCTTTACTTCGATTAATAGTTGTTCTTGAGTGTCTTTTAAATAATCAACCAGTGCATGTTTTTCTTCTTCAACTGTTTGCTTCACTTGTAATAATCCTCTGCCACCTGATTTTCGGGGCAGGTACAGTCTATCAGTATCACCACGTGGATGTAAACTGTAGTGCATTGTCATTAGTTTCCTGGTTTTTCGGTCCAAAAGGTCCAAATCAGCTTGTGTCCAGTTAACTATACCAGCTGTGTATCTTATAACTGGTATTGCCCAGGTATTTATGGCCTTGATTGTATTTCCACCATTCAATTTAGATTTCAAAATTTTCCTAACTCTGTTGGTGTACTCTCGCCTGACAATAGTTTTTACTTCTCCATGCTTGATGTTATCCAACTGCAGAATGCCTAAGTATTTGTAGGCTTCATTTTCTTTGCATTTAATTAATTGGCCATTGGGCATTTCAATTCCCTCACATGCAGTGATTTTGCCCCTTTTTATGGATACAGTGGCGCATTTTTCCATGCCAAACTGCATTGAAATATCGGTGCTGAATACTCGGACTGTGTTTGTCAATGATTGGATTTCTATTTCTGACTTTCCATAGAGTTTCAAATCATCCATATATAGTAAATGCGAAATTTTTTCAGCTTTTTTGGCTGTTTGGTAGCCTAATTTCATTTTTTTTAAGATTGCTGATAGTGGGATCATTGAGATGATAAAGAGAAGAGTTGAAAGTGAATCACCCTGGAAAATTCCTCGCTTGATATTAACCATTCCGTAGATCTCATTCCCTACCGCCATCTCGGTTCTCCATTGTTTCATCGCCTTTTCAGTAAAGGATGTAATATTTTTGCTAATGCCAGTTGTTTCTAAGCATTTTATGATCCAACTATGTGGCAGTGAGTCAAATGCCTTTTTGTAATCAATCCAGACCATATTCAAGTTCGTTTTTCGGTTCTTATTATTATTATTTTGATTAATGCACCTTTCTTAAGTATAATGCCTAGCAGAAGGTGCACATTGCTGAACATTATAATTTATGTCCATGAGTCTTCAAATGTTTTGCAGCAATTTGACAAGCCTCCCACTGTTTCTCCTAATATTTTATGAGATTGGACTCTCCTGTTCAAAAGCTGTTGAGGTTTTGTTCTTTCTCTTAACAACCATCCTCACCGATTGAGGAAGGCACCTGTTGCATCTGACAGAGTTGGCTTTCATCCATCATCAATCTAGTCAGTTGTGTGTTCAGCATGAGAAGAGTCTTGGTAGCTCAACAGACAGCAAAGAGGATCTCCCACTCAAGTCACCAACCCACAGAGTGGATTCCATGCTCCAATCTTGCTACCAGGGCCAGAGGAGTTGATGAGGTTGAGACGGATCAACTTTGCTCTTCTGTAGATTGGGGTGTTTGGGGTTCCATCTGCGCCAACACCATTTCATGATGGTGCTCAACCCTTGGTAGGACAGCTAAGCCTTGGGAGGCATATTGGTTTGGAATGGAATGGAATACAATAGGGAATGAAATGGAATGGAAAATATGGAATGGAATGGAATAGAATAGAATAGAATAGAATAGAATAGAAAAGAAAAGAAAGGAAAGGAAAGGAAAGGAAAGGAAAGGAAAATGGAATAGAATGGAATAGAATGGAATAGAATGGAATAGAATGGAATAGAATGGAATAGAATGGAATAGAATGGAATAGAATAGATCAGAGAATAGAACAGGGAATGGAATGGAAAATATGGAGTGGAATGGAATGGAATAGAATAGAATATATTAGAATAGAATATATTAGAATAGAATATATTAGAATAGAATAGAATAGAAAAGAAAAGAAAAGAAAAGAAAAGAAAAGAAAAATAGAAGAGAAAAGAAAATGGAAGAAAATGGAATAGAATGGAATGGAATGGAATAGATCAGAGAATAGAACAGGGAATGGAATGGAAAATATGGAATGGAGTGGAGTGAAATGGAATGGAATAGATCAGAGAATAGAACAGGGAATGGAATGGAAAATATGGAATAGAATGGAATAGAATAGAATAGAATAGAATAGAATAGAATAAAGAAAAGAAAATGGAATAGAATGGAATGGAATGGAATAGATCAGAGAATAGAACAGGGAATGGAATGGAAAATATGGAATAGAATGGAATAGAATGGAATAGAATGGAATAGAATGGAATAGAATGGAATAGAATGGAATAGAATGGAATAGAATAGAATAGAATAAAGAAAAGAAAATGGAATAGAATGGAATGGAATGGAATAGATCAGAGAATAGAACAGGGAATGGAATGGAAAATATGGAATGGAGTGGAATAGAATGGAATGGAATAGATCAGAGAATAGAACAGGGAATGGAATGGAAAATATGGAATAGAATGGAATAGAATGGAATAGAATGGAATAGAATAGAATAGAATAGAATAGAATAGAATAAAGAAAAGAAAATGGAATAGAATGGAATGGAATGGAATGGAATAGATCAGAGAATAGAACAGGGAATGGAATGGAAAATATGGAATGGAGTGGAATAGAATGGAATGGAATAGGGTAGGATAGGGTAGGACAGGACAGGACAAAATAGGACAGGACACGACAGAATAAAATAGGAAAATGAACAGAACAGAATAGAATAATACTTTATTTGGCCACGTGTGGTTGGATACACAAGGAATTTGTCTCCAGGACAGAAGTTTTCAGTATTGATTTTATAAGTCAAAGAAAAAATAGATATTCAATCCAATTTTGTGGTTGGCCATGGAGGCTCTATGGCAACCCTCACATTCGTTGTTTTGAGGGGAAAGGGGGCTGACTTTTAGGAGGACGGAACACGGGGATAATCAACAGATACCCCAACTGGCCGTTTTCTCAAACCAGGCGTGGGATCTTGCTCAAGAGAAGGGATAATGGCCCTCTGCAGATCTTCTTCACTATATATTTCCACCCAACCGTTCCTTTTTTCCAGGCCGCGCTGCATAATTTTAATAGATGGAGATGGTGAGAAATGTCCTCAGGGCACACGTTTCTGCCAGAGAAATATCTGGGGGAAAGGCTCGTTACTTATAATTAAGCTAAGTGGCTTAATTTTTACATGCCTTTTCCCATTAAATTACTCAATCAGATACCCATTAGCCTGAAGTTCAGACTCGAGAGAGCGAAATGTAGGACATTCTTTTAAGCCCAATTTTCCTCTGCAGAGTTAAGACTTCCTTGTGGCTGGTATCAGAATAGCAGAGTTGGAAGGGACCTTGGAGGTCTTCTAGCCCAACCCCCAATGCAGTGTTACCTTCGTTTTAGATGTCAAAAGGGTTTGGCGGCTCCTGGTGTTTTCTTTTCTGTGAGAAATGGGTCCAAAATGCAGTGGTGGGATTCAGCCGGTTCGCACCTATTCGGGAGAACCGGTTGGTAACTTTCTAAGCAGTTCGGAGAACCGGTTGATGGAAAGAAATCTCCTTCTGTTTCTTTCCACTTTACAGGGCTAATCCTGTAAGGAAGGCAGGAAGGAAACATTCTGGTGTTGTTTCTAGCCTAATCTTTATTGCCCTGCTTACAGAAACTGCCTCTCCGGTTAACCCTTATTACCATTGTCACAGCTAAGACGAAGCGCCCATCGACGTGAGTGACATTGACTTGGCCACGCCTACATGATCACATGACCACCGAGCCCTGCCTACCCAGCTGGTCATTAGGGCAGAGAACTGGTTGGTAAATTATTTGAATCTCACCACTGGTCCAATGGCTCTTTGAATGTTTGCTGGCCCTGGTGTAGTAGGATGGGAAGAGGTTGGCTTTCCCCCACATCTGGGCTCCCCAAATGCCAAATTCCCTTAAAATGCCAAAACATTGTGCTGGGACTGGTGAATTTCCGGTGCAGCTATGCTAAAAGGACAAAAAAGATCTTTTAACGTAGGCGTTCTTCTTAGGAACACAATCCATCTTATAACTGGGATTCTGGATCGTTTCTGCCCCACAGGTAGCCTTGTTATTGATTGATTGATTGATTGATTGATTGATTGATTGATTTACTGGTTTATTGGTTTATTGGTTTATTGGTTTATTGGTTTATTGGTTTATTGGTTTATTGGTTTATTGGTTTATTGATTGGTTTATTGATTGGTTTATTGATTGGTTTATTGATTGGTTTATTGATTGGTTTATTGATTGATTGATTGATTGGTTTATTGGTTTATTGGTTTATTGGTTTATTGGTTTATTGGTTTATTGGTTTATTGATTGGTTTATTGATTGGTTTATTGATTGGTTTATTGATTGGTTTATTGATTGGTTTATTGATTGGTTTATTGATTGGTTTATTGATTGGTTTATTGATTGGTTTATTGATTAGTTTATTGATTGGTTTATTGATTGGTTTATTGACTGATTGGTTTATTTATTGATTGGTTTATTTATTGGTTTATTTATTTATTTATTTTGGCAAGCATGAATTAGATAACAGATATAAGTATAGAAGTGATTATGAATACATGAAATGAATATGAATGCAAGGGGAAATTAGGACAGGGACGGTGGACATGCTGGTGAGCTTATGCACGCCCCTTAAAGACCTCTTAGGAATGGGGTGAGGTCCACAGTAGTAGCCTAAGGTTAAAATTTGGGAGGTGGGGTTGGGGAAGAAACCATTGGTAGTGCATTCCAGGCATTGACCACTCAGCTGCTGAAGTCATATTTTCTGCAATCAATTGTCATAGCCTGCAGATATCTTTTTTTTTAATCTTTAGCCTGCCACACTTTCTATTATTCTACTATGCATTTTCTATGGTGGGGAAATGGGATTGTACGGAGTTAGATGCTATGTAGCCATAACAACATTCTTTCTAGAAAGCCAAGGTCATCCTTTGACTTTGCACCTCTGCACCTGACCGGATCTGGATGGGAGGAATCTGTCAGCATGGCAGTGGGAGATTGGACCATGGGATGGACCTGTGGGTGTGGGGGAAGGATCTTGAACTTTCAACTGGATGGGGAAAACCAGGAAGCCTTCAGATCCAGGTTTTCCCAGATGTGCCAACATGGCTCTCTCAATAAATTGGAACTTTGAGCAATACTTTGCCTCGGACTCTGATTTACTTTTGGATGCTATTCGGAACCCTCAAGTTTGGAGCAGTTTACCATAAGTTTGTATCTATTGTGAGTTCGTGTGCTGTTGTGGTTGAAGCTGAAGTAGTCATTGATAGGTAGGCAGGCTGGTCAAGGTTTTAGGCCCCGGAGTTTTTCCAAGTCAAGAAATTGAGCCTGGGGTGCTTGGTGGTGAGGAGGGGTGTGGTGTTCTTTGACTGTGCATTCAATCCATTGTGTTTTACCTGTGGGATTCATTCCTAGACATGTGGCTGTTATTTTAACATTCCGTTAACAAAGATGATTAGGCGACTGGAGAACCGTTTCTGGAATTGGGTACATCTAGTTTGATGAAAAGAAGGACCAGGGGAGACATGATAGCAGTCTTCCAATCTCTAAGGAGCTGCCCTAAAGAGGAGGGAGTCAAACTATTCTCCAAAGCATCTGAGGGCAGGACAAGATAGGTTTAGGTTTAGGTTTTATTTCACTTTTATGCTGCCCTATCGTCCCTTTGGAACGATCTCCCCGTGGAGATTTGCACCCTCACCACCGTCCAGACCTTCCGCACAGCCCTTAGGATCTGGCTATCCCATCAGGCCTGGGGATAAGATTCTAATTTGCCCCACCCGAATGTTGAATGAAAGTTGTGTTTTATTGTTTTATTTTTATTTATGCACTGTCTTGTGTTTTTGTTTTGCACCCCCCCTTCCCATGTATTGTAAGCCGCCCTGAGTCCCCTCAGGGAAAAGGGCGGCCTATAAATCATAATAAACTACAAACTACAAACTACAAACTATTCCCGGAGGGACTCCGGGCGGCTAACAAACCACGGGGAGGGGATAATACAACAAAAAAACAAGGACAAGCGAATGAAATACAAAGACAATTTAAAAGCACTCAACGGCCACACCATTCGAGCGGGGACGGGAACTCATCAGCCCCAGGCCTGTCAGAACAGCCAGGTTTTAAGGGCTTTGCGGAAAGCCTGAAGGGTGATGAGTGTCCGGATCTCCACGGGGAGCTCATTCCAGAGGGCCGGAGCAGCCACAG
Source organism: Thamnophis sirtalis (assembly GCF_051295495.1). Taxonomy (NCBI): domain Eukaryota; kingdom Metazoa; phylum Chordata; class Lepidosauria; order Squamata; family Natricidae; genus Thamnophis; species Thamnophis sirtalis. The sequence goes on from NW_028261389.1 coordinate 80,276,187, forward strand.
AGAAGGCCCTCCTCCGGGTGGCGGATGGAATTCGGAGGAGGCCTGCTCTGTGCGATCTAATAGGTCTTTGGGAGGTAATTGGCAGCAGGCGGTCTCTCAAGTACCCAGGTCCAATACCATGAAGGGCTTTATAAGTGACGACTAGCGCCTTGAAGCGTATCCGGAGACCAATAGGCAGCCAGTGCAGCTCGCGGCGGATAGGTGTAACGTGGGTGTACCGGGGTGCACCCACAATCGCTCGCGCGGCCGCATTCTGGACAAGCTGAAGTCTCCGAATGCTCTTCAAGGGCTGCGGATGGAAACGGATGGAAGCGGATGGAAACTGCGAAGCAACGGATGGAAACTAATCAAGGAGAGAAGCAACCTAGAACTAAGGAGAAATTCCCCAACAGCGTGAACAATTAATCGGTGGAACAGAAATTGCCTCCAGAAGTTGTGGATGCTCCAACACTGGAAGTTTTTAAGAAGAGATTGGATAACCATTTGTCTTAAATGCTGTAGGGTTTCCTGCCTAAGCAGGGGGTTGGGCTAGAAGACCTCCAAGGTCCCTTCCAACTCTGTTATTCTATTCTATTTCTCCTTTCTTGATGCCCAAATAAATATTGGAAGAACTTCAATTCAGAGGGTTTGAGGATCTGGGATAAACACTGATGTTTTGATTACTCTACGTGGAACTTACAATGCATCTTTTTTTCCCCCTTCTCTGACTGCAACCCCCCCCCATAATAAAACTAACTTTTTTTATAAGATATTCTTTGGGGCAGCGGATTGAAATCACCTAGCTGAATTACCGAGCCACGGCGACAGGGACTCTGTGTCCCTGCATATATTTCTTGAATCTCTGATCTGAAACAAATCAACATGAAATATCGTTTCCCCCGACACCGTTTGGGGCAGGAGGGGAACCGTGACTTTGAAAATGCTGTTTCCTGCAAACCTCCAGAGAGATTTAAAAAAAAAAACCATCTTGTCTGTTGTAGATGCTGTTTTGCTAAAGAAAAAAGAGAGAAAGCAACACATCCTTCTTCCCGAGCTCTGAATAATACATGTTTGATCAACCTACTGCATTTTTTTCCCCTCCCAAAACCTTCCTAAATAGAGAGAACTAGAGAAAGGTGGATTTTTTTCCCCCAAAATGTCCTCTACGTCTCTAAATTTTGTTAGATGAGCTAAGTTTCTCCTCCAAGGGATTATTGTACACCAATGTCTTTTGCAACTAAGCGTGTTTGGTGGCTTCTTCGATGGATGTGTTCGCCCACTCGCTCTCCGACTCTTTTGTGGCTGACAAAAGATTAAAAGCATCGGATGGCAGGCAAAGTGACAAAAAGAGAAATAGATGGAGCATATTCTACCTGGGCTTTAGACACACAACCCATCTGGTTACAGCTGGGAGGGAAATCAGAAGCCTTCAGAGGCTTCTTAAAATCCAGACGAGCAGATTTCGCCATAGTTCACAAGAATCGTCATCATCGTCTTTCTTTTAACAACCGATCCTAGGAGTTCGATCCTAGGTAGAGGCAGGGATTTCTCTCTCTGGGCATGATGAGAATATATCTGCTGAACGAAACTCTGCATTGGCGACGGGAAGGGCATCCAGCCATTAAACCCACTGCTAGCTTCATTCAATTGCCCAGACTCCACCCTGCAAGGATTATGGGGTTGCTAAAAGAAGGAGAAGGAGAAGAAGGAGAAGGAGAAGGAGAAGGAGAAGGAGAAGGAGAAGGAGAAGGAGAAGGAGAAGGAGAAACGATGTCTTTGCTACTCTCCACCTCTGGGCTTGGCCAGGCAAAATTTCTGCAAAACTTGGCCAGGAGTCTCAGAGAGTCACGAACCAATGAAGTGAACTAATTGTCTCCTGCAAACTCCACTCCTCTTTCGCTCCTCTTTTAGTTCCTCTGGGAGGGGCCATTCACCGTCTACCTGTGGCTTCACTCCCAATTCGACCCCTGTTCTTTAGCTCTTCCCTTCATCTGGCAACTCTGCGCATGCGCACACTGGGAACAGGCTCCAGCTGTTCTTCTGCCTCACTGACGTCTGACTCCGAAGGCAGCTGATAACTGTCGGATGGCCCTGGCCCCCCTCTTTGCCTCCGACACAGAGCCCTCCTCAGAGCCTTCCCCAGACTCCAGGACTGGCCCAGGTTCCTCCCCAACCTCCTCACTGTCCGAATCTGCTGCCAGCTCCCCTGGTCGCTGGCAGATCACAACAAATTGTAATATCTTCCTCTTCCTTGTGTGGTGTTTTTCCCCCTCCTCTTTTCTATCTAGCAGAGAAGGGACAGATTCATTCTTCCCCAAGGCTCAGATAATTACTTTCCAGGGGGTATCAAATCTGGTGAAGAGTGTTAGGCAAAGGCTGGCTACCCTACAGTTTATTAAACTTCCTTTATTTACTCTAACCAGCTTAGCTTGAAGCCACGTTCACAGGAATAGGTTGCACCTGTGTATCTGTCTATTGGCTCCATCTCTTTGTTTATTTTTAAAAAGACCGTTTGGGAGGCCGTGTCTTTGCACAACATTTGGGCTTGGCATCCATTTTTTTTTTTCCTCATTTACACCCAATAAAGCTAATGAGGAAATCTGCATGTAGGGAAAACTGCTTGGTTCTTCCAATAAAAAATTATCACCCCGCCCAAAGCTGATTCTATCAACTGCAAGCTGTTGTTTCTTGGACCTATGCCTTTGTCAAAAGAAGAGAGGGGGACCGAGATGGAGAGCGAGGGAGGGAGGGAAAAATGAAGGGAGGAAGGAAGGATTGAAGGCAGGCAGGCAGGCAGGCAGGCAGGCAGGCAGGCAGGCAGGCAGGAAGGAAGGAAGGAAGGAAGACAGGAAGGAAGGATTGAAGGCAGGCAGGCAGGAAGGAAGGAAGGAAGGAGGGAGGGAAGGAAGGATTGAAGGCAGGCAGGCAGGCAGGCAGGCAGGAAGGAAGGAAGGAAGGAAGGAAGGAAGGAAGGAAGGAAGATTGACAAGAAGGAAGTAAATAGGAATGGAGGGAGGGAGGAAGAAAGGAAAGAAAGAGAAATCTATGAAAGAAAGAAAGAAAGAAAGAAAGAAAGAGAGAGAGAGAGAAAGAAAGAAAGAAAGAAAGAAAGAAAGAAAGAAAGAAAGAAAGAAAGAAAGAAAGAAAGAAGAAAATAAATGAGGGACTACAGGCAGACGGAAGGAAGAAAATGAACAAGGGAGGACAGGAAGGAACAGGAAGAAAAGAAGAAGCAGAGAGCCTGAAGAAGGGGAAGGAGGGAAGAATGGGATGGAGAAACATGGATGGATGGATGGAGGAAGGAAGGAAGGAAGAACATGAAGGAGGGAGAAAAAGAAGAAGGAGGAAAGAAGGAAGAAAGGAAGGACCGAATTGAGGGAGGACGGTAAGGAAGGAAGGAAATGAGGGAAGACAGGATGTGAATGAGGAAGGGAGGGAGGGTGGAAGGAAGGAAGGAAATAATGTGAAAATCCTTGCTTCTTACCAAATCCATAACCATCGCAGGGCTCAGGTGCAGGCTTATTACATAGAAGCGGAGCACAGCTGTTTGCAGAAAACTCACATTTTTTATGGCCCTGCTCCGATGCCTGCTCTCTCATTTTCTTTCAATTATTCAAATCCAATTCGGTGAGGGTACGCTTGTTATCATTGTTAGCCTAATCAGGTTGCATGTGTAATCTCCCTCCATCAAGCGGTTGTGAAGTTCCCTGTGCATAATTTCCAGGAAGGCCATTCCTTTCGGCTTTCTCGGAGGCCCAGAAGTCCAGAGAACGCCAGGCGGAAAAATAAAACGGAAAGGAAGATCATTTTTCATCACTGTTTCAAATGATGGCGTGGCAGTGAATGATATGTGGATGAAAAATGAATGAAAACGCCAAAATTAAGGAGGCAGCAAACTCCTGCAAAGCTCATATGTCCTTATTGCACCTTGCGGATGTATGTGGGAAGAATTTATAATTTTATATAGTGCAACGGTTAGAAATATTGTTGTACAGGGAATCCTATATTAAAAAGTTACATTAACAGCCTCTGAAATCCTTTAGGCTCATCGCAAACATGAGAATCAATTAAACACTTGTTTCAAATTGTTAAGCATACAGAGGGAAACACGCAAAACTCAATTAACACAAAGTAAACGTAATTATAAGGCTCACAGTTCAAAGGAAGACGCTTAATCTACATCACTTGGTTCCATCAAGCCCTTCTCTGGGGTCCCAAAGGTGCTTTTTACCCCCCCAAGAGGCAACCAGAGTTTCTGGTTCTTCTTTGAAGACGTTTTGCTTCTCATCCAAGAAGCTTCTTCAGCTGAGAGAGGAGGAGGAGGAGGAGGAGGAGGAAGAGGAGGAGGAGGAGGAGGAGGAGGAGGAGGAGGAGGAGAAGGAGGAGGAGGAGGCTTCAACAACCCTCTAAAAGGATGCAAATGACCAGCTTTCTCTGCAAGGAGTATCAATCCTTCCATTCCCCACCATCCTGTCAGAGCTGAAGAAGCTTCTTGGATGAGCAGCGAAACGTCTTCGAAAGAAAAAACAAGGAAGTCCAGTTGCCTCCTGAAAAAGCACCTTTGGGACAAGGAGAAGGGGGAGAGGGAGGAGGAGGAGGAGGAGGAGGAGGAGGAGGAGGAGGAGGAGGAGGAGGAGGAATAGGAGGAGTTGTTGTTGTTGTTGTTTTGGTCTCCACGATGTAGAAAAGATGTGGAGACTCTGGGAAGAGTGCAGAGAAGAGCAACAAAGAGGATTAGGGGACTGGAGACTAAAACATAGGAAGAACGGTTGCAGGAACTGGGTGTGTCTAGTTTAATAGAAAGAAGGTCCAGGGGAGACATGATAGCAGTCTTACAAAATCTCAGGGGTTGCCACAAAGAAGAGGGAGTCAAGCTATTCTCCAAGGCACCTGAGGGCAGAACAAGAAGCAATGGGTGGAAACTAATCAAGGAGAGAAGCAACTTAGAACTAAGGAGAAATTTCCTGACAGAACAATTAACCAGTGGAGCAACTTGCCTCCAGAAGTTGTGAATGCTCCAATGTTGGAAGTCTTTAAGAAGATGTTGGATAGCCATTTGTCTGAAGTGGTGTAGGGTTTCCTGCCTAAGCAAGGGGTTGGACTAGAAGACCTCCAAGGTCCCTTCACTCTGCAAATGTATTGTATTGTATTGAATTATTGTATTGTATTGTATTGTATTGTATTGTATTGTATTGTATTGTATTGTATTGTATTGTATTGTAGCAATAGCAGTTATAGCAATAGCAGTTAGACTTATATACGGCTTCATAGGGCTTTCAGCCCCCTCTAAGCAGTTTACAGAGTCAGCATATCGCCCCTACGGTCTGGGTCCTCATTTCACCCAGATAGATAGATAGATGATAGATAGATAGATAGATAGATAGATAGATAGATAGATAGATAGATAGATAGATAGATAGATAGATAGATGATAGGTAGGTAGGTAGGTAGGTAGGTAGGTAGGTAGGTAGGTAGGTAGGTAGACAGACAGACAGATAGATAGATAGATAGATAAATAGATAGCAATAGCAGTTAGACTTATATACCGCTTCATAGGGCTTTCAGCCCCCTCTAAGCAGTTTACAGAGTCAGCATATTGCCCCCACAGTCTGGGTCCTCATTTCACCCAGATAGATAGATAGATGATAGATAGATAGATAGATGATAGATAGATAGATAGATAGATAGATAGATAGATAGATAGATAGATAGATAGATAGATGATAGGTAGGTAGGTAGGTAGGTAGGTAGATAGATAGACAGATAGATAGATAGATAAATAGATAGCAATAGCAGTTAGACTTATATACCGCTTCATAGGGCTTTCAGCCCCCTCTAAGCGGTTTACAGAGTCAGCGTATTGCCCCCACAGTCTGGGTCCTCATTTCACCCAGATAGATAGATAGATGATAGATAGGTAGGTAGGTAGGTAGGTAGGTAGGTAGGTAGGTAGGTAGGTAGGTAGGTAGGTAGATAGATAGATAGATAGATAGATAGATAGATAGATAGATAGATAGATAGATGATAGGTAGGTAGGTAGGTAGGTAGGTAGGTAGGTAGGTAGGTAGGTAGGTAGGTAGATAGATAGATAGATAGACAGACAGACAGATAGATAGATAGATAGATAGATAGATAAATAGATAGATAGCAATAGCAGTTAGACTTATCTACTGCTTCATAGGGCTTTCAGCCCTCTCTAAGCGGTTTACAGAGTCAGCATATTGCCCCCAACAATCTGGGTCCTCATTTCACCCACCTCGGAAGGATGGAAGGCTGAGTCAACCTTGAGCCGGTGAGATTTGAACAGCCGAACTGCAGATAACAGTCAGCTGTAGTGGCCTTCAGTACTGCACACCCTAACCACTGCGCCACCTCGGCTCTTTGTATGAGAAGGAGAATCCAAAAAGTTTTCCCACCATGCTCAAAAGTCTTCTTCCTTGTCTCTCTCATGAAACCAAGATGTTTGCTCAATTCTTGAGAAAGACCAGACCTCTCCTGCAAACCACCCAGATATTTTTTCCTCCAGTGTGAATCATAATTCTTCTGCTTCTCCCACCTGCCCCCAAAATTCACGGTCCCGGTTATCTTTGCCCATTCAGAATATTCTGGGGACCCAGCCAAGAAGGACGCATGGATCTATAACCACCGTGCATTATTCAGAGTCCCACAGCGTTCCCTCTCCCGCTGGAGTCAGCACAAAATGTGATGATGCCATCCCGAGTTCTAATCAAACTAATCAAAGACCCGTTGCAAGCAGGGGGGGGGGGCAGAGCATTGCTCCCCCTCCAAAACTGCTCATAAATTGTTTTTCAAGCAAGGCCTGGATTTCTTGCTGACCTTGAGATCCCGGAAACTGCAGAGAAGTCCATCGCTGAACTTTCAAGTTCGGGAGTGTAGAGGAGATCCCACCTTTAAGAGGAGAGAGATTCTGTCAAGGCCATTTCCAGAGCTGTTTCAAAGACCCAAAAAATTTGGAAGGAACGGGACAATTAGCCACTGGAACGACTTGCCTCCAGGAATTTCGGGTGCTCCCTCGCCAGAGGTTTTTAAGAGGCTGGCCTGGAATTGCCCAGAGTTCATGATGAGCTTCAATGGGTCAAGCTTCCAAGTTCACAAGATCTATCTCAGGGGCTGCCCCAAAGAAGAGGGAGTCAAGCTATTCTCTAAAGCACCTCAGGGCAGGACCAGAAGCAATGGGTGGAAGCTCATCAAGGAGAGAAGCAACTTAGAACTGAGGAGGAATTTCCTGACAGTTGGAAGTTTCTAAGAAGAGATTGGACAACCGTTTGTCTGAAGGGGTGTAGGGTTTTCTGCCTAAGCAGGGGGTTGGACTAGAAGACCTCCAAGGTCCCTTCCAACTCTGTTATTCTATTCTGTTCTGTTCTGTTTTTTTCTTTTCTATTCTATTCTATTCTATACTATACTATACTATACTATACTATACTATACTATACTATACTATACTATACTATACTATACTATACTATACTATACTATACTATACTATAGTAATTATAGTCTATTTTCTATTCTATTCTATATTTTCTATTCTATATTTTCTATTCTATTCTATATTTTCTATTCTATATTTTCTATTCTATTCCTATTCTAATTCTATTCCATTCCATTCCATATTATTCTATTCTATTCCATTCCATTCCTTTTTCTTATTCTATTCTACATTTAATTCTATTCTGTATTTTATATTCTATATTTTCTATTCTATTCCTATTCTAATTCCATTCCATTCCATATTATTCTATTCTATTCCATTCCATTCCTTTTTCTTATTCTATTTTATATTTAATTCTATTCTGTATTTTATATTCTATATTTTCTATTCCTATTCTAATTCTATTCCATTCCATATTATTCTATTCTATTCCATTCCATTCCTTTTTCTTATTCTATTCTACATTTAATTCTATTCTGTATTTTATATTCTATATTTTCTATTCTATTCCTATTCTAATTCCATTCCATTCCATATTATTCTATTCTATTCCATTCCATTCCTTTTTCTTATTCTATTTTATATTTAATTCTATTCTGTATTTTATATTCTATATTTTCTATTCCTATTCTAATTCTATTCCATTCCATATTATTCTATTCTATTCCATTCCATTCCTTTTTCTTATTCTATTCTATATTTAATTCTATTCTGTATTTTATATTCTATATTTTCTATTCTATTCCTATTGTAATTCTATCCCATTCCATTCCATTTTCTTATTCTATTCCATTCCATATTATCCTATTCTATTCCAGTCTCCCATTCCTTTTTCTTAGTCTATTCTATATTTAATTCTATCCTATTCTATTCTGTATTTTATATTCTATATTTTCTATCCTATTCCTATTCTAATTCTAATTCCATTCCATTTTCTTATTCTATTCTATTCTAAATAGAAATAGAAGTCATAAATCAAGGACTAGCAGTTAGAGGTGCCAGTTCCTATTTTCACATAGTAAGTAACATGTGAACTCATTAAATCCACTTACTTACACACACACACACACACACACACCTGCCTTATTGTTGAATTTTTGCTGAGTGGATCCACCTTTTCTGGCCTTCCACACACACACACACACCTCCATTGCTGTCATTAGAAATTCCATAGAATATTAATTAGCCCAAAGTAGGGTAAAGAGGTGATTTAAGGTATTGCCTTCAGCTAGGAGACAAATATAATCAACACAACCCTTTTCTCCAAAGGTTTTTCCAAGAAGGGAAGGTTCCTGGTGTCTCAAAGCAGATCGAATTTTACCTCTACGCCGGTGGATTTCCCAGCCACCCTCCCCCCCCCCCCCAGCTCCTAAAACCTGCCGAAGCTTCATCCGTTTATTTTAATTAGACTTTTGAATCCAAGTTTCTCGGTCATATTCTTGTACGCAGTCATGTTTGGTGGGTTGGTATTTTTGGAACTCGTATCTGATCCTTCGCGGATTTGTTCCAAGTTTGGCAACTTTTCGTAAAAGCAACGTATTAATTAACTGGAGAAAGCAGCAAAATCAGGAAGGTGCATGAAAAATCACAGCGGAAAAAGTTCTTGCAAAGGAATGTGATCCAATATTAAAGGGATGGTATTTTTATTTTTTTTTTGGCAGGGTGAAGCAAAAGCAGATGGGATTGCGTGGAGGAACGAATATTAAAAGCAATTTTTAAATATATCAGGATACATCTTGGATACAACCATCCAAGGGTGGCTCAATGGCTAAGATGCTGAGCTTGTCGGTCAGAAAGGTTGGCAGTTCGGCGGTTCGAATCCCAAGCACCGCGTAACGGAGTGAGCTCCCGTGACTTCTCCCAGCTTCTGCCAACCTAGCGATTTGAAAGCATGTAAAAATTACAAGTAGAAAAATAGGAACCACCTTTGGTGGGAAGGGAACAGCGTTCCGTGCGCCTTCGGTGTTGAATCATGCTGGCCACATGACCACGGAGATGTCTTCGGACAGCGCTGGCTCTTCGGCTTTGAAACGGAGATGAGCACCGCCCCCTAGAGTCAGGAACTACTAGCACGTATCTGCGAGGGGAACCTTTACCTTTTCAACCATCCAAGGAAACAACATTTGTAAACAAAACAAAAAAGTTCTCCAATATTTCTCATACAACTATTTTTCAACATTACGATAACAATAGCAATAGCAGTTAGACTTATATACCGCTTCATAGGGCTTTCAGCCCTCTCTAAGCAGTTTACAGAGTCAGCGGCAGTCCCTGCGAACCGGCTGGTCGGCGAACCCGGAAGTAAGTAACTTCCGGGAACAGCGAAGGGCCCACCCGCGCGCCCGCGCTCCTTAACTGGTTTTGATGAGTTCTGCGCTTCCACGCATGCGCAGGATGCATACAGCGCCTGCGCGATCCTCCAGGAGCAGCTGGAGCATCGCACAGACGCTAGTACGTATGCGTGTGTCGCACGCATGCATGCGTGCCGCACGCGTGCACAAGGACACTGCCAGCCCCGTTCCAACCGAACCGGTTGGAACGGGGCGAGAAACCCACCACTGCTACCTACCTACCTACCTACCTATCTATCATCTATTTATCTATATCATCTATCTCACCTACCTACCTTCCTTCCTTCCTTTTCTTCCTTCCTTCCTTCCTTCCTTCCTTCCTTCCTTTTGAGAGCAGGCAGCAGACTTTCATTTCTTAATATGTGCCAGTGTGTTAAAAAAAGGAGCAATTAAGGCTGTCTTACATGCAAACAAAATAAAATCTATCAAACGAGACATTTAATTGCAGGAACTTTTACAGTCTCACTCAGCGTTCTTTTCAAAATCTTTTTTTTTAAATTTCTCTAAATATCATTCCTTTCCCCCTTTTCAATATTCATTTCCCAGCATGGATGCTTTTGGGGTGGGGGAGGGGGAAATGATGGTCTTCTACATCTCTTAATATTGAGGCCCATCGATAAAAGTGAAGCTCTAATTATTAATATTGGGGGAAGGAGTATATTCTCCCCCCCCCCATTGTCAGCTAACCTCCTTTCTCTAATTGTTTATTTATCTGGCAATGAATCACTTAAAGTGGACCTGGAGAATTAATCAGTGACATTAATCAGGCTTAATTTGATGCCGCTGCTGCCTCTGGTGCCACTTAATTTGCGGAGCTAAATGTTTTATCCGTCAGGGGCCAGATCCTTCCTTAATTTGCAGAGAATGAAGCAATTGGGGGGGGGGGGGAGATTGCAAAAAAAGACCTCAAACACCAGTTGGATTGCCTTAACTTCCAGCTTACCTGTCCCACACCTTACCTGTGCAAAGGAGAGGTAGAACGGAAGACAGAAGGGAAAACATCGGATGCCTCCCTTTGCAAAGAGCTTTTGTGACTGCTTGTCCTGGTGTGAGAATGGACTGCGGGGCCGTGCCTTCTGGGGAAGACTCACAAGCCCATCCTCCACCTGCTGGGAAGGCAGTCCTTCTCTCTCTCTTTTTTCCCCCCTGCGATGTGTCAAAATTAGTGCTCAGTTGTCATTTTGGGTACAGTTTTACTGGTTGAGCTGTGATAAGCTGGGCCCTTCCTTCCTTCCCTTCACTCTCCTTCCTTCCTTCCTTCCTTCCTTCCTTCCTTCCTTCCTTCCTTCCTTCTTTCTTTCTTTCCTGCCTGCTTTCCCATTACTCTCCCTCCTTCCCTCCCTCCCTTCTTCTTTCTTCCTTCCTCCCTTTCTTGCTTTCTCCTTCCTGCCTGCCTTCCCCACACTCTCCTTCCTTCCCTTCTCTTCCTCCCTCCCTCCTTTTTTCCTTCCTTCTTTCCCCTCACCTTCCTTCCTTCTGCCTTCCTTCCCCTCACTCACATTCCTTTCTTCCCTTCCTACCTTCTTCCTTTCTTGCTTGCCTGCCTGCCTTCGCCTCACTCTGCTTCCTTCCCTTCTCTTCCACCTTCTTCCTTTTTTCCTTCCTTCTTTCCCCTCACCTTCCTAACTTACTTACTTCCACCTGCATTTCCCCTCACTCTCGTTTCTTTCTTCCCTTCCTCTCTTCCTTCTTCCCTTCCTTCCTTCCCACCCACCTGCCTGCCTTCCTCTCATTCTTCCTTCTTTCCCTTCCTCCCTTCTTCCTTTTTTCCTTCTTTCTTTCCTCTTACTGTCCTTCCTGCATGTCTGCTTTCCCCTTACCCTCCTTCCTTCCTTCCCACCTGCCTGCCTGCCTTCCTCTCACTCTTCCTTCTTTCCCTTCCTCCCTTCTTCCTTTTCTTCCTTCCTTCTTTCCCTGTCCCTCCTTCCTGCCTGCTTTCCCTCACCCTCCTTCCTCCCTCCCTTCCTTCTTCCCTCCCTTCCTTCCTTCCTTCTTTCCCACCCACCTGCCTGCCTTCCTCTCATTCTTCCTTCTTTCCCTTCCTCCCTTCTTCCTTTCCTTCCTTCCTTCTTTCCCCCATCCTTCCTTCCTGCCTGCTTTCCCTCACTCTCCTTCCTTCCTCCCTTCCTTCCTTCCCACCCACCTGCCTGCCTTCCTCTCATTCTTCCTTCTTTCCCTTTCTCCCTTCTTCCTTTTCTTCCTTCCTTCTTTCCCTGTCCTTCCTTCCTGCCTGCTTTTCCTCACTCTCCTTCCCCCCTTCCTTCTTCTCTTCCTTCCTTCTTTCCTACCCACCTGCCTGCCTTCCTCTTTCTTCCTTCTTTCCCTTCCTCCCTTCTTTCTTTTCTTCCTTCCTTCTTTCCCTGTCCTTCCTTCCTGCCTGCTCTCCCTCACTCTCCTCCCTTCCTCCCTTCCTTCTTCCCTTCCCACCCACCTCCCTGCCTTCCTCTCATTCTTCCTTCTTTCCCTTCCTCCCTTCTTTCTTTTCTTCCTTCCTTCTTTCCCCCTTACTGTCCTTCCTTCCTTCCTTCCTTCCTTCCTTCCTTCCTTCCTTCCTTCCTTCCTTCCTTCCTTCCTTCCTTCCTTCCTTCCTTCCTTCCTTCCTTGATGGAACAATTATGGCTTTTCATTCCTCCAACTGCGAACTCATGAAAAAGTCCGACTGGTGTCCGTGGAGGAGAACCACAGAAGACCGGAAGAGAAAGGGTGTTGACCATGCAGCCAAGCAGGCGTGGGGGGGCGTGGGGGGCGCGAGGCGCTTGCCATCAACCAAATGAGCTGTGGCAGGCCATCTGGACCTCAACCCTTGAGCTCTGCACAAGTCAGGCCGTATTTCTTGCAACACGAAGCAGAAAAAAGGCAGGCAGAGGACCCAATGGTGGGCAGAAGGTGGCCTGGTGGCCTTCAGACATGACCAAGGTTTGAGCAGATTCCCATGGAGACAACAGCAAGCCAGGCCTAAAGAAGGGTGGATCCAATCCTGGCCTCGGAAATAAATAAATAGCTTTGAAGGATCTGTTATGGCCATTGGAGCTGGCAGCAGATTCAGACAGTGAGGAGGGTTGGGGGGGGGGGGACCTGGGCCAGTCCTGGAGTCTGGGGAAGGCTCGGATGAGGGATCTGTGTTGGAGGCAGAGAGGGGGCCAGGATCGTCCGACAGTTATCAGCTGCCTTCGGAGTCAGACATCAGTGGGGCAGAAGAACAGCTGGAGCCTGTTCCCAGTGTGTGCATGCACAGAGTTGCCAGACGAAGGGAACAGCTAAAGAACAGGGGTCGACTTTGGAGTAAGGCTACAGAAGGACGGTGAATGGCCCCTCCCAGAGGAGATAAAAGAGGAGCAAAAGAGGAGTGGAGTTTACAGGAGACAATTCATTCGTTCGTTCGTTTCAGGAGTGTGAAGATCTGTCCGTGAATCTCAGACACTCTGTGCCAAGTCTTTCCTTGCACAGCACCTCATTTGGAAAATATCGACATGGCAGCTTTCCAAGCTAGATAAGGTCTGTGGTCATAAATACTCCTTTGAAAGACTGTTTGCCAGGCCTTGGCTGAAGGCGAATGAGAGGAATCCACCTGCGTTCAATAAAAGGGGTTTTGTCGGGATCCGCTTGGTGCTTTTGGGGGTAGCCTCGGTCAGAACAGGATCTAGGATCCCACCAAGTTTCCTTGCACGGTCAATGACCAGAGGTGATGGGAAGTGTCATCCAACATCTGGATCCAACATCTGGAGAAAATGCAATTTATTTTTCCCAAATACGGACTACATCAAGGTAAGTTGGCCTCATGAGTCTGAAAATCCATCCCACAGGAAAAAAAAACAGAAGTCTGTTTTATTGAGATTGGTTAAAATAATTCACAGGTAGGTCCTCGACTTACGACCATAATGGACCCCTAAATGCCTGTGGCTCAGTGAGACGTCTGTTAAGCGTGCCTCATTGTACGACCTTTCTTGACACAGTTGCTAAGCGAATCACTGCAGTTGCTAAGATAGTCGTTAAGTTGCAAGGGTGCTGGAAAGAAGTAACTTACGACCGTTTTTCACACTTACGACGGTAGCAGTGTTCCCCACAGTCAGGTGATCCAAAGTCAGACGCTTGGCAACTGACTCGTATTTATGACGGTTGGGGTGCCCCTTTTGCGACCTTCTGACTTGCAAAGTCAGTGGGGAAGCCAAGGTTCACTTAACACTGCAGTGATTCGCTTAACAACAGCAACCAGGGGAGGTCGTAAAACAAGGCAAAACTCACTCGACAGATTTCTCACTTAACGACATAAATTTTGGTCGTAGGTCAAGGACTACCTGCATTAACCTAGATAGTGAAGGCATTTTAGAATTATTTTTCCCCAGGATGGGTGATTAATTAAAAGGGTTTTCTTCGCCTTAATGTTATCTTTATTTCTGTTTCACCATCGTTCGCAAGGAACTAATTGCCTTCAATAACCTTTTCTGCGTTCAGGAATAAAGAACTTTGGCAGAACAAATTAAAAAAAAACAATAATACGAGCGGGTGGGAAAAGAGAAGGGAAAAAAATTAGAATACCGGAGAAGGGAGAAGGGAGAAGAAAGGACAAAATATTGTGAATTTTAGATACAGAGAAATAGCATCTGGCTATCATTCCCTCCATCAAGGCTGCCCCCTGGTGGCTAGACGGTGGAACATCCCAATGGAAGGAAAACTGGGGGGGGGGGGTGTTATACAGGTTGTTCTGGATTTAACCATCATTCGTTTGGTGACGGTTCCAAGTTACAACAGCACCAAAAAAAAAGGGGGGCCTTGTGGCCGTTTTTCACACTTAAGACCACCACCCCCCATGCTCACGGGATTGAAATTCAAATGCTTGGTAAATGACTTTGTCCTGAATGGTATATGGACTCCTCCCCAGGGGGTTAGACTAGAAGACCTCCAAGGTCCCTTCCAACTCTGTTGTTCTGTTTTATTATCCTTCCTTCCTTCCTTCCTTCCCTTCCCTTCCTTCCTTTCTCCATCATTGGAGCTTTTTAAGAGACTGGACAGTCACTTGTCTGAAATGGTGTAGGGTCTCCTGCTTGAGCAAGGGGTTAGACTAGAAGACCTCCAAGGTCCCTTCCAACTCTGTTGTTCTGTTTTATTTTCCTTTGTTCCTTCCTTCCTTCCTTCCTTCCTTCCTTCCTTCCTTCCTTCCTTCCTTCCTTCCTTCTCCATCATTGGAGCTTTTTAAGAGACTGGACAGTCACTTGTCTGAAATGGTGTAGGGTCTCCTGCTTGAGCAAGGGGTTAGACTAGAAGACCTCCAAGGTCCCTTCCAACTCTGTTGTTCTGTTTTATTTTCCTTTGTTCCTTCCTTCCTTCCTTCCTTCCTTCCTTCCTTCCTTCCTTCCTTCCTTCCTTCTCCATCATTGGAGCTTTTTAAGAGACTGGACAGTCACTTGTCTGAAATGGTGTAGGGTCTCCTGCTTGAGCAAGGGGTTAGACTAGAAGACCTCCAAGGTCCCTTCCAACTCTGTTGTTCTGTTTTATTTTCCTTTGTTCCTTCCTTCCTTCCTTCCTTCCTTCTTTCTCCATCATTGGAGCTTTTTAAGAGACTGGACAGTCACTTGTTTGAAATGGTGTAGGGTCTCCCACTTGAGCAGGGGGTTGGACTAGAAGACCTCCAAGGTCCCTTCCAACTCTCTTGTTGTTTTATTATCCTTCCTTCCCTGCTTCCTTCCTTCCTTCCTTCCTTCTTTCTCCATCACTGGAGCTTTTTAAGAAGAGACTAGGCAGCCATTTGTCTGAAAGGATACAGGGTCTCCCGCTTGAGCAGGGGGTTGGACTAGAAGACCTCCAGAGTCCCTTCCAACTCTGTTATTCTGTTACGTTGTTATCCTTCCTTCCTTCCCTCCCTCCCTCCCTCCTCTATCACTGGAGCTTTTTAAGAAGAGACTGGACAGCCATTTGTCTGAAAGGGCACAGGGTCTCCCACTTGAGCAAGGGGTTGGACTAGAAGACCTCCAAGGTCCCTTCCAGCCCTGTTATTCTGGATACAACCTAAAGAATGTAGGTCCAGAAATGTTCCAGTACCGTAACTGAAGCTGTACTGGTTTCCAGCAATGACAATTCACGCCCAGCACAAATGGAGTTTCCAGCTACTATTCAAAGCTATTTTTCATGGCCAATGATAACAAGGGAAGGTGAGAGTGGAAAAACACTAATTTACCGATTTGCACAGTTCTTCCCGTGAAACCAAAGGTCTCACCGAAGGTATAGAAAATTGAAAAGCCGACTGCTGTAATCTGCAACCACCAATCTAAATTCATTTATCACGGAGGAGACACTTTTAAATCCTATTTCAAGGAGCTAAACGGGAAAACAGGAAACTTGTGATCAGACCGTGCCTTTTCTCTTCTTTCAAAAATTAGGCACAGTAACATCGGCCGTTCACGATAATCTCAGTTATCCTGGTGCCAATCTTTATATAACGCGTTTTACGAAATGCCTGCTGTCCAGGCACAAAATCAAGAGTCTGGCAATACGTTAAAATAATTTGCCTTTTTTTAACCGCAATATTATTAAAAGGAATAAACGTTCGGCAGCTGCAGTACACTAGATTCATCCCGAAATCTTACGCTTGTTTAAATGGGTCTAGAATACAGAACAAGAGGGTTGAAAGGGACCTTGGAGGTCCTCTAGTCCAGCCCCCTGCTCAGGCAGGAAACTGAGTACCATTGCAGAGAAATGATAAGGAAGGAAGGAAGGAAGGAAGGAAGGAAGGAAGGAAGGAAGGCAGGCAGGCAAGGCTGAGGAGGGAGAGAGGGAAGAGAAAGAGGAAGGAAAACAGAATAAGAGTTGGAAGATTGATTGATTGATTGATTGATTGATTGATTACATTTATATGCCGCCCTTTTCCCCGAAGGGGACTCAGGGCGGCTCACAATTCAATCAGGGAAGGAGGTACTGACAGGGGGATAAAAAGACAAGATGAATGATCTCACCCAGCAGCTTCATGTAAATATTAAACAGGAGGGGGGACAGGACCGAACCCTGCGGCACCCCATAATTCAGGGGCTTAGGGGTCGATCTCTGCCCTCCGACCAACACCGACTGCGACCTGTCCGAGAGGTAGGAGGAGAACCACTGCAGAACAGTGCCGCCCACCCCTACTTCCCGCAGTCGTTGCAGAAGGATACCATGGTCGATGGTATCGAAGGCCGCTGAGAGGTCAAGGAGCACTAGGACGGAGGCATGACCTCCATCCCTGGCTCTCCAGAGATCGGTCAGCGCGACCAAAGCGGTTTCCGTGCTGTAGCCAGGCCTAAATCCCTTGGAGGTCTTCTAGTCCAACCCCCTGTTCAAGCAAGAAACCCTGTACCATTTCAGACAAATAGTTATCCAAATTCTTCTTAATAATTTCCAGTGTTGAGAATAGCTACAACTTCTGGAGGCAAATTGTTCCATTGATTAATTGTTCTATCAGGAAATTTCTCCCTGCACATATGAGCTGGTCATTCCCGACTCTTGGGGGCGATGCTCATCTCTGTTTCAAAGCCGAAGAGCCAGCGCTGTCCAAAGACGTCTCCGTGGTCATGTGGCCGGCATGACTCAATGCCGAAGGCGCATGGAACGCTGTTCCCTTCCCATCAAAGGTGGTTCCTATTTTTCTACTTGCATTTTTACACACTTTTGAACTGCTAGGTTGGCAGAAGCTGGGACAAGGAACGGGAGCTCACTCCGTTACGCGGCGCTAGGGATTCGAACCGCCGGCCTTTTCGACAAATTCAGCATCTTAGCCACTGAGCCACCGCATCCCCAGGGGGGTGTATAAAATACTATAAAATATATAACTGTGGTGACTTATCTCAGGCAACAATTCCTGCCCCCACCCCTTGATTTTTGCAAGAGGCAAAAAAGATAGGAGACTCGGTTTGAAATCTATCCGAGTGCAGAAATTTTTGCTTTCAAAGAAATCCCCGTTGCTTCACGCAATCCCAGATGCTTCCCCCCCCCCCAAAAAACCCCAAAAGGGGAGCCGGAAAGATGAAAAAGCCAGTTTTAAATTATATAACACTTTATTGCAGCATCGGCAAAGATCAGATATCAGAAGCTGGTGAAGATCGGGGGTGTGTGTGGCGTGGTTGCTGACGGTGCGCGCGGCATGTGAAATGTTACAAGTCGTACAATCTCGTTTTTTTTTAAAACTCTACATGCAAAGAACTCGGTCAAAAAGAATTCCAAAGCGGCGAGGAAAAAAACGAAAAAAAGGAAGGAACGGAAAGGAAAGGAAAGAAATAAAAAAATCCGGACCGCCTACGGATGCGTCCTTCGAAACCAAATGTACTACGCGCTACATGAAAAGCCAACGAAAAGGAGGAGGAGGAGGAAGCAAAAAGAAGAAGAAAAAAGATATTCCCACCCCCACAACTATAACTAACAAAAGAAAGATTGTCCAAACGGCGTGGGGGAAAAAATAAAACCTGACCGGAAGGAAACTTTTTTCATCTCAATTTAGAAAAATAAAAATTCTACTTTTCTGCCAACTATTTTTATTTCCTTTTTTTATTTTTTCTTCTTCTGGGTTTTTGTTTTTTTTTCCGTTTTAAATATGTCGTCGACACAAGAGGCTGATCAACCTATGAAAGTCAACAGGACATTCAGCTCCACTTCCTGGCGTCTGTCTGTCGTGCTGACTGGCACATTTTGGTTTTCTGTTTTTTGTTTTTCAATGATGAGCTCCCCTCTTCGAAGACCCTCGGCTGGTGTCAGGCTGTTCAAAGCAACTTTTGGTCAATGTGCTCTCTCTCTCTCTCCCCTCTTTCTCTATCCCTTCCCCACTCCCCACTTTCCCATCTCCCTGCCACCTTCTGGAGAACGTCCTCGCTTCCTCCTTTCTGGTTCCGTCACCTTCTCTCGCTAGCATCCCCACGCAACCTGGAACAGACCCCGCTTTTCCTATCAGGCCAACATCGCCTTCCACGGAAAATCATCTCGCGTTTTCGTAAATCAGTCGCCGTTTTGCTTCTCCTGGGGGGGGGGTCGTGGGTGGGTGGGGGCTTTACTAGTCCTTCTCTAGAGCTGGCTTGCTTCCCTCCCAAAGAAAGCAGTGTCTCCTGGCACACCGCCACGCGTCGTTCCGCGAAACGAATAAACTCTCTTAAGTTTATCATTAATTAATTCTTATTATTTTCCCCCACCCCAACCCTGCAGACCAAAATTCTCTCTCTCTCTCTTTTTCTCCCTCTCTCCCTCTCTCTCTCTCTGTTCCAGCATAATCCATCTTATTTACTTTTTTTTTTTTTTTTGAAGTTGCTCTTATATTTTAAGTTGTTAACTGAAGTGCTCCACTGGTCAAGTTAACCATCTCATTTATTCCATCCTCATGAAAAGGTTAACCCCTCGCAGCACACGGTATATCCGTAACAAGATGCGCTTTTTTTTTGCTTTTTTTTTCTCTCTTTTTTTTTTTTGGTTTTTGATAGGCCATGACTGGAAGCTTCCACTATTTCTGTTTTTTGTTTTTTTGTTTTTTGTTTTAATAAGAGGCTGGTGCATCCTGCTCTATACGGCCCCCAGCCTGCCCATCGCTCAACTCTCTTGAAGACTGACATGCTCAGATGTGTCCGCTGCTCTCGGTTTAATTGCTGGAGGACTCCACTAATCCACAACATTGGAGATACGGGACCTGATGTGAGATGACTCCTGCGGCTGGATCAACGCCTCCTGGGGAGGACAAGGAGGAAAAGGGTCAGAAGGATGGCAGGAAGCAGCACCACAGGTGGAAGGCGTAGACATTTTGGTGAGGCAACGACATTTAGGACTGTAAGGAGCCCCAGGCCGCTCCTGAGTGAAGGAGTGGAACGTCTGCCAGTTTGAACTGAGGTAACGGAATGTGAGGTGGAAACTGGCAGTTGGAACAGAGTTCTTTTCAGATGAGGAGGGGGAGTAGAACTCCTTAGCAACTTAGCCTGTTAATTACTGTATAAGAAATACTAATGATCTGATGGCCGTATGGAAAAATCCTTTCTTAACGAGCACCTGGAAGCCAAGAGGAACATATGTGCCAAATTTCAAGATTGCAGGCTTTACGGTTCTGGAGATTCCGTGATGAGTGAGTGGTACTTGGCTTTTAGATAGATGATAGATAGATAATAGATAGATAGATAGATAGATAGATAGATAGATAGATAGATAGATAGATAGATAGATAGATAGATAGATGATAGATAGATAGATGATAGATAGATGATAGATAGATAGATAGATAGATAGATAGATAGATAGATAGATAGATGATAGATAGATAGATAGATAGATAGATAGATAGATAGATAGATAGATAGATAGATAGATAGATATAGGTAGGATTGATTTATTGAGCGTACGAGGTGGTGCAAGCCCTCATGCGTGAACGTTTATTTCTCTTCTGTCCTCTTCTCACCGTACGCTAAATAAGTGATAATTTCAGTCATGGTTTCAGCCAAAAGAAAGAGATCTCAACATTGGAGTGAATTCTGCTCTGAGGTTTTCAAGGCAGACTTCTTGGGTTCCAGAGAAACTGTCTTCTTGCTCAAGGATACTATTATCCCTTTAAAAATTAAAAGTCTTCTCAGTTCTGAAATCAGGAGCGGTGCAAAAACCGAAAACCATGGAATAATCCCACGTTATTCCCTGGATCAGGGGTGTAAAACTTGATTTCATTGAGGGCCGCATCAGGGTTGTGTTTGACCTCGGGGGGAGCGTGGCATGATGTCACTCGTGTCGGGGGGGCGCCTGTGACGGCCCGAGCGCTCTGCCAGCCAAAACGGGCTCCCGAACTCCGTTTTCAGCTGCAACGGCTTCCTGCAACCGTCCGCCAGCGAAAACGGAGCTCAGGAGAGCCACACGCAGCCCTCCCGAGCTCCATTTTTCAGTGGCAGAGGCACCGCGGGCCAGTCCTTCGCTGTTTCCAGGGTGTGGCCTGCGGGCCGGGATCTAGGCACCCCGCAGGGCCTTGAGTTGGGACACCCCTGCCCTGGATCCTTACCTTCCACCAGTTTTAAAGATGAGATCGGCATTAGGTGCTCCCTTAGGATGCTGGTACCGAGGTCGCCGTTCTCGGTTTGTATTTGCTGGAGCCGGCCGCTGAGCCAAGGATTGCATCATTTCTGCAGGTGAAAAATTTGTGGGTTTTTTAAAGAAATAAATTGAAAGGTGAGGGAGAGCACAGACCCATTCTGAATGAAAAAGTGTGCCGGGGGTGTTTCTAGCAAGTATCAGGAGCCCCCCAATCCCCTCAATGAACGGATCCTGCCATTTGATTAACAACGAAAAGGTTCTTGGGCAGAAATTTGCAATTGTTCAGGGTTGGGAGAGAAGATTACAGCAGTGTGTAAAACAATCACAACTAAGGATCCACTTCCAGTGTAAGGACAGGTCCATTGCTTTCTCCATTGTGATGTTTTCTTTTAGTGTTTTATTGGATTTTTATTTTTAAACCACCTCAATACCTGAAGAGTGTGGCCTCTGGATAGAACTCATATTAATAGAAATAACAATAGTCAATTGTTACATTAATCAAACTTGTATAATCCTAATATTAACATACTTGATTGTTTTAGATATTCAGTGTTTCCACGTTCCATTCTAATGTCAATAATCTTCTTAAACATGCATAGGTAACGCCATCCTTCAATCTCTTGTCTTTCCATCTAGTTATTACTTATATGTAGATATTACAACTGCTTAAATTGCCTCTAATTCTTTCTTCTCCCTCTATTCTGACTTCTAATCAGGTCCACTCTTACTAATCCTAATATTAATGCACATATTTAATTAAGACACCGCCCTTATAAAGATGCATATTCTTATTTCTACCTTTATTTCTAGTTTTTAATCAGACCATCATTATATTAGAACAAAGAAAGAAAGAAAGAAAAGGGAAAAAATATTTTCTATCATCTCTTGCCCGTTTTAATACTTCAGTTCTTATTCGGGTTTTTTTTTGGCTTTTGTCCCATACTCGTCTCTTGAATCCTTGTGTCAGCCTCTGCTTTGCTGCTGCTTCGGCTGCTATTGAAACGGCGAGGGGGGGGGGCATGGTATTTGGGAGGGGTTTACTAATTGTGCTGGAGGAAGATTCTGGAGTTCTGCTGCCTGTCGGACTACGCATGCGGAGGGGTTCCCGCCAAGGCCAACCTCGACATTCCATCTTGGTGATGCCTTTCGAAGTTATCTCACACCTGACACTTGGGAGAATTATGATTGGACTGCGCACGGGGATGCCAAGGGGTGGGGAATGGGTTATTCTATATATCATTTGCTTTCGAGCCTAAATAATCAGTCTTCGCTTTGCTACGCTTCTGATCATTTATAATTAGTAAAAGTACACTTGATTTCTATCAATGGACTTTCGTGGTTTTCTTTCCCAATTATTCAATGAAGAGGTGCTGACACCTTGTCTCTATCAACATCTGTATCTTCATTATACCTTTTTCTCCCATTTCTATCCTCCCAGGCTGCCAGATCTTCAAAATATTCACCCTTACCTCTTTCTCCCTTTCAAAACCTTTTCCAGATTATCCAATTCCGGTGCCATTTTTATATATTTTCCCCCAAAAAATTGTTGTCCTCTTGGTTTATTTGGGGATTTGTCTGTTCTAGCTTTCCCACCATTCTTTCCGCTGCCTCGTCTCTTTCCTGAACTCTCTGACCTTCAGTTATTATTGTTCATGGTCTCCTTGTCCTTCTATAAGACAAGAGATGTCTTTTCTCGCAATTTGGTGCATTGGCCAGGAATCGAGACGTCCGTCTGGAGGAGGGGTCTTCGTCGGCTCTCTGGGGGTACCATCGCTTAATTTTATCAGCGATCCAGAGGATGTGAAATTGCTTTTCCAGAGGGATTGGATGGACTAAATTGGATGGAGGCCTGGACAAAAGGATTCTCAATCATGAAAGACAGAGAATCTTTTTGCAAAAGCTTATACAATTGTACCTTAAATAAATATGCTTTTTATGGTTTATGGTCTCCTTGTCCTTCTGTAAGATAGAGATTTATTTTCTCACATCAGTCATTGCCAGCTGTGTCATTTTCTTCCCCCTAATTCGCCACCTCTGCCTTGGATTAAGTAGATCTTTCTCCATTGCAATTTGGATGGTCACTAAATCAGTGGCTGCAAGCCGAGAACTAGCGGTATAAAGCTCTGAGCAGGGGCCTCCCTTACCTTTTTTTTTCCTGTTAAAATGTTTTTATTTTCCATTTTTCATTTTCATACAGTCACGTATATACTGTGCATAACCGGGGCCATACAGCATTAAACAATAATCACAGCAATTCCTCTTGTCAACAATAACCCCAGAAATATAAATAAAATGAAACTCAAACTCAAATAGAGACCCAATATACCTCTTCCACTCTCCATACACTTCTTTCTTCCGCCCCGCTCCAACTTACTATCTTCCCTCCATCGTTCCCCTCTACCCTACTTCCCCTCCCCCTCTACCACTCCTGGGCCTCCCTCACCTTGATAGTCCTCCTGTTCCTGCCGCTCGTTGATGTCCAAGGTGAGCTTTTTCATCCTCATACGCTCTTCCTGCTCGGCCTGCTGCTGGTTCCAGTGGTTTGCGGCCAGTTGGGAGGACATGGGCACGTTCAGGATTTTGAACTGAAAGAGCAGAAGCCGGTCTAAGAATCCAAAGAAAGGAAGACTTTCCTGACTAAACGCCGCCTTGCAGGCCCAAGGGAAGGGAACCCGGGAATTATTCTGTCACTGGCCCCACGGCGTGGCATGTTACAGGTTCAAGACCTTCGTAATGTGTGAATAGTGGCACGGTGGCCTAGAAGGGAAGACTTGCAGCCTCCAACTTGGGAGGCTGAAAATTCAATCCTAGAAGGCGGTAGAGGTTTCTCGATCAGGGCGAAAAGAGAAAATATCTGCTGTGAACTCCAAGTAGGATTCGGGAAGGGCATCCAGCCAGTAAATGCTCAGTTCTATCCCGTCGCCCTGACTCTATCTCTAACTAAGGGATTTGCAAGGTCGTAAAAAGGGGGGGGGAATGGAATGTGTGACTAAGAGTACAAAAATCAGTCTCTTTAATTCCACCTAATTGCATGAAACGGAGGCTCATCTGGGAAAACCAATCAACATCTGCTTTCTTCTTCTGATAGATAGATAGATAGATGATAGATAGATAGATAGATAGATAGATGATAGATAGATAGATAGATAGATAGATAGATAGATAGATAGATAGAAGGATAGATAGAAGGATAGATAGATAGATAGATATTAGGGAGCAACGACAACCTCATTCCCCAAAATAATTCCTTTGGGAGTTAATCCCACTAACTTCTACATGTAAATGAAGTTACTTTTCCACTGAAAAACTGTGAATGGTGGGGGAGGAAACAGGCCACTGTTTTCTTGTGGTCCAAAAAACTACAATATTAGGTATTGATAAAGGAGAATATTTGTAGTGAGGAGTCCTTGGTGCTCTCTGAGCTTGGTTGAAGGGGGGGAGGGGGAGGGGGAGGAGGAGGAGGAGGAGGAGGAGGAGGAGGAGGAGGAGGAGGAGGAGGAGGAGGAGGAGGAGGAGGGACGAGTGTGGGTTCCTTGGTGCTCTCTTGAACTCGCTTGTTTTCTTGCAAACATTTCATTACCCAACTACGTGACATCATCCGTGCCGATGTTGTTACCTAGTTTAGGTAATGAAACATCTGCAACAAAACCACCAAGCTAGGAGAGATTTTCCAGAAGGGACTGGACGGCCACGTGTCCAGAATAATAGCAGGTAACTTCATCCCTGCAGCCCTGATTACTTCACCTAGTCTGGGGAACAATGAGAGGAAGGAAACCAGAGAGCACCAAGGAACACACACACACACACACACACACACACACACACACACACACCAGTCAAGACCAGGTATCCTCATCGTGCAATCAACCTGAAAGGTCAGGGAATTAAAAAAGGGGCCCACCTGTGCAACCGGGCGTGTCCTCACCTGCTGCTTGTTCCCTTTCCGGGTCAGCATGACGAAAGGCATGGTGTCTCCGGATTCAGACTCCCCCTCCCCGCCCCCCAGGGGAGGTCCTTTCTTCAGCTGGCTCTTGAGGTGCAGAGGGATGGCCACGTCCAGCTGGTGCACTTTCACCGACTCTCCGCTCCTTTGCTGCAAGGGAAGCAATGAAAAGATCTAGAGCAGGGAGGTCTCCTCCGTTGGCCGCTTTTAAGACGGGTGGGACTTCAGCTCCCAGAGTTCCTCAGAGCAGCCGGTTCCTTTGCTGGCCGGACGCCCTTCCTGTCGCCAAGGCATTGAATTTGGTTTCGGCAGGTCATTCTGAAGAGGAGATGTTCAGTTTTGCTGGCTGAGAATTCTGGGAGTTGAAGCTCCCAAGTCTTGCTCAAAAGTTTTATTTCTTTTAAAACAAACATTTCATCATTCCTCAATCAGTAAAACATCGAAGTACAATTTTTTGTATGTCAAGATAGTTCTAGTTTCTAGCCTAATGTATACCCCCTCCCTCCCTCCACCCCCCCAACCCCCCTCCTCCTTTCCCCCCCCCCCGACTTCCCCGAAACCCGTACACGGTATGGATTTTTAACAAACACAGTCTAAAATCTATTGAGAAAAAAGAAATAAAGAAATTAATGACATTCTACATTGACCTTAGCTTCTTCTTGCTGGACTAAACAATTTAAATCATTTCTGATCTTAAGCATAGGCTAACTGGAATTTCTTGGTCCCGTATTTATTTTGTATATAATCAATCCATTGAAGCTCCCAAGTCTTAAAGTGGCCAAGGTTGGAGACCCTCTGAAAAGCCAGGAGACTAGGAGAACATGAAAGAGGGCGCAGCATTCGGCTCAAAAGCTCTTTTACCCTCAACTAGGTGATGATCCGGCCCTGCCCGAGTATTTATTTATCCCAACAACCCTCCTTCCATGAACGTTGCCACAATTTCTAGCGTTGGATTTTCCCCCTGACCAGAGGGAGCCCCCTTGTGGAGTACCATGAAGCTGTTACCATGGCAACTCCGCAGCGCTGTACAGTACGGTAGAAGCCATTAGTTTACAGGTAGTCCTTGCCTTACAACAATTCATTTAGTGACCGTTCAAAGTTACAAACGGCACTGGAAAAAAGAGACTTATGCCCGTTTTTCACACTTATGAAAATTCCCCTGATCCAAATTCGGAGGCTTGGCAACTGACTCGTATTTATGGCGACTCCAAATTAACACAACCGTGTTACTAACTTAACACCTGCGGTGTTACCTAGGAAGGCCAAGCGGTTACCTGGAAGACATAACTGGAATTTTACTTCTAAAACAAAGGAGGGGAAAAAGGAGAGAATTTGGTGAACCTTTTTCCTACTCGGCCTGAATCTCTGCTCGCCAGATTTGAACTGCAGGGTCTCCTCGTTTTACAACAGTTTGTTTAGTGACCATTCGTACTTACAACTGCACTGAAAAAAGCAACTTATGTCTACTTTTCAGACTTATGACCGTTGCATCCTTGCGGTTGCATGATCAAAATTCAGACGCTTGGCAACTAATTCATACTTGTCCTCAGGGTCACGCGACCTGTTTGCCGCCGGTTGGAAGCACTCCCCTTGGGTTGATCAGGGACTTTGTGATGTCTTCCCAGTCACCGTCTCTTCGGGACGGTTTAGGTCCTGCTGGACCGTCCGGGGGCAAAAGTGTCATCGGCGGATTCGGACATCCGAATCCGCACAATGTATCGTTGCGACATTGGCTCCTCCCACTCTCCATTGAGATAGTATGTTGAGGACAACCTGTATTGGCGTTCCCTAGATAAGTCCTTGACTTAACGACCGCAGCCAAGTTTCAAAAGATTGGAACCATTCTACCGCCGCTTCCAGAAGCGGGGAGTTTCGTAAAACGCGACACTTTGCACAACTGTATTAGAAATCAATCCATACCTGTAAATTTTCCAGCATCATTTTATCCAATGCCTGAATAAAATCTTCATCTTCGGCGCAGGGGACCCGTTTCAGTCCACCTCCTTTAATCATTACTTCCTGTTAGATATATATATATATTTTAAAAAAAGAGGATGAAAAAGAAAACAGAACCATTATGGTTTTTTTCGTTTGATGTGTATTTTCTGCCAAGTGGAAAAGGCCAACAGATTGACAGGCACTCTTTAATATTATATTTATAAGCTGCTTAGGTGGTTTCCTTTTCATTTTTACCGCTTGCCCTGCCTCCTCACACTTAAGAGCTTGGCGGTACAGATGCATTTCTCTTCAAGCAATCATACAGTTTGTAGTGTACACAGGTTTGCAAAACAAGGGGATCAAGGAATATCCCTGAACTTTCTTTTACGATTTATCGCACGGTCACTGTGAAATTGTGTGAACGCATCAATGCAATGCATGTTATCTCAGCTTGGAGAGCTTGGCTGCGTTGAATGAGCTTTCCAAAAATGTAAATATTGCAGAATGTACAGCCCATTGCTGTGTAACTTAAGCACGAAATGTGCTGAATAAATTAAATTATTAATGTCTCTGAAATTGAAAAATGTCTTTAGATAAGATTTTTACTCCAAAAGCATTTTATTAAAATAAATTTGGTTAAAAAGAAAACTGATTTAAATTTTTAAAAAATCATTTTAAATTTTAAAAAGCCCATTTAAAAAAAAAAAAAACATCGATTTTTATCCACCCTACTAATCTTTGATCAATAGCTGATCTTTCAATCACATCAGTACGAGGTTGATGTGAAAGAAGTTTGTGATTTTTGCTTCCTGAGGTCTGGAGATTAATGATTATGGCATACTATCTACCTGTACAGATGTTCTCACTAAATCTATTGATAAGATATGATGTGTCTCCAGGTGTTTTTTTTTTCAAACCGAAGAAAATTAACTTTTCCTCCCAAAACTAATTTTGCCTGCGGTCTATTTTAGCACTGTGTTGCCTTTTTGAAATATATATACATATATACCGTGTTCTCTTCGTCCGTTTCGTTCTCCTTATTAGAATCAGTAAGATAATCTGTATTTTCTTCCTCCTCCTCTTCTCCTTCGTCGTCATCATTCTCCGAGCCCTCCTGAAAAGATCAAGAGATTTAACATACAGCCCCAAAGTCTCATTTTAAGGACGAGTTGCGCCAATGATTACCTTCAAAGCTTTTGTGCACAAGCTTTGCTGAACTTAATCTAAGAACTATTAGAACCAAGGAGGAATTTCCTGACAGTGAGAACAATTAAACAATGGAACAGAAGTTGCCTCCAGAAGTTGTGAGTGCTCCAATTCTGGAAGTTTTTAAGAAGAGATTGGAGAACCATTTGTCTGGAATAGTATATGGTTTCCTGCTTGATCAGGGGGTTGGACCAGAAGACCTCCGAGGTCCCTTCCAGCTCTGCTATTCTATTCCATTCCATTCCTCTCTTCTATTATATTCTTATTCTATTCTATTCTATCTCATCCCATCCCATTCCTCTATTCTATTCTATTCTTATCTTGGCAATCGTTCCAGAGCTATTTCAAAATTCACTCCGAACTTAATTATTCAGTCGAGTTGTTCCTGACAGAAAAATCAGAAGGGATGAGATTCTAATGAAATCTGCATACAATGGATCACAGAATCACAAAATTACTGACATTC
Organism: Thamnophis sirtalis; assembly: GCF_051295495.1. Lineage (NCBI taxonomy): Eukaryota > Metazoa > Chordata > Lepidosauria > Squamata > Natricidae > Thamnophis > Thamnophis sirtalis. The sequence continues at coordinate 80,304,527 of NW_028261389.1, forward strand.
TCAACTGGATTTCAAAAACTGCCCTTCAACAATATTTTATTTAATAAATTATCACAGGATATAAGCTGTTTCAAGTAGAGTGGTTTATGTTTTATTATTATTATTATCATCATCATCATCATCATCATTATTATACTACATATATTCTGTGAACCACCCTGGGTGGTTTTTATATATATAAAATGGCTTTGTTGTGTGAGTGAGTTTGTGTGAGTGAGTTTGTGTGAGTGAGTTTGTGTGTGTGTGTGTGTGTGTGTGTGTGTGTGTGTGTTCTCCAACATAACTCCATAACAACCAAACTTGGTACACAGATGAATTACTCTCTGGAGAAAAAACACTGTGGGGGTAAGACACCCCTTACACCCCTCGGGATGTGTGTGTGTTCTGTTAGGATACAGCCTGTTGTGCCTTAAAACGGCTTCTATAAGTACTGCCATAAAATGGCTTCTATTGTACAGTGCAGTGGAGTTGCCATGGTAATGGCTTCGCAGTACTCCACAAGGGGCGCCATCTGGTAAGGGGGGAAATCCAACATTATAAATTATGTTTGGTCCGGACATCCTCCCCCCCCCCTCCCTATAAATAAATACCTGGGCAACGCCAGGTTGTCAGCCAGTTATATATAAAACAGATATTTGTTTGTGAATTGGGAGCAGTCGGACAACAACTGTATTTAAGAAAGTTAAGGAGCAGAGAGCATCACCTCCTCCTCTGGCTCGTTTATTTCGCTTTCATTTCCAGATTGTTCTTCAATCTCTACTCCACCTTCCTCTTCGTCCTCATCCTCCTCCAGGTTCTCTCCTTCAGTCATAGAATCCTTAGAATCTTTGTCATTCATAAGACCTTAAGTGGGAAAGGAAGAACAAACAAATATGTGGGTTTTTTTTTTAATTAAAGTTTTACAAAGAGTAGAAAAATGAAACACAGACCAATAAAGAGAGGGAGAGGGGGAGGGAGGGAGGGAGGGAGGGAGGGAGGGAGGGAGGGAGGGAGGGAGAAAGAAAGAAAGAAAGAAAGAAAGAAAGAAAGAAAGAAAGAAAGAAAGAAAGAAAGAAAGAAAGAAAGAAAGGGAGGGAGGGAGGGAGGGACAACGAAAGAAGGAAAGAACGAGAGGGAGAGACAAGGAAGGAAGGAAGGAAGGAAGGAAGGAAGGAAGGAAGGAAGGAAGGAAGGAGAGAGAGAAAGCACGGGAGGAAGGAAGGAAGGAAGGAAGGGAGAGGGAGGGAGGGAGGGAGGAAGAAAAGAAAGAGAAAAGTTTCCAATTTACTTTGCAGTAAGTATTAAGTACAATTACAAAATAATTTCTTACTCTATGATTACAAAAAAGCTCACTTTTTTACCCAGAGGTTTTTACCCCAGAATCAAAATCACAAATCCTAAGTGCATTTTTTCCATTTGACGCAAAAAGTCTATAATAGGTTTTCAGATGGACATAAATGTAGCTTTTTTTCCTCTCGGGGGAAAAAAAAGAAGTTAATTTAACCCTCTCTGTAAATTCCATCATTCCTCCATGGTGGTTTGTGTCAAACCCACAACTTTTGAGCGTATTAATAGTCTCACTGCAGTTGTTCGTGATTTTTTTTTTCCAGTTGCCTATCCTTAGTCTCTGGAGGCTAAGAAAAGTCTTTGGCTTCAGTTGTAAGAACAAGAAACAATGATGAAGGCAAGGCTTTTTTTGTGTGTGTGTGGGGGGGGGGAATCCTAAAATTATTATCTGGCTTAGTTACAAGGCAGTTGACAGCGTTGAAATCAAAGGGACGTACCCTGAGCTACACCAAGCTGCATAGGATGAAATCGCTGTCATGCTGAGTATATGGTGTGTCTGTTTGAATAGCAATAGCAATAGCAGTTAGACTTATATACCGCTTCATAGGGCTTTCAGGCCTCTCTAAGCGGTTTACAGAGTCAGCATATCGCCCCCAACAACAATCTGGGTCCTCATTTTACCCACCTCGGAAGGATGGAAGGCTGAGTCAACCTAACAACAACAACAAAGCAACAACAACAAAGGAAATATTATCATGGGGATTTGTTTTTTATCTACAGCCACAATTTGCCTTCTGGTTACTCAAATTACGCGCCTGAGGGCAGGACAAGAAGCATCGGATGGAAACTAATCAAGGAGAGAAGCAAACTGGAACTAAGGAGAAATTTCCTGACAAGTGAGAACAATTAACCAGCGGAACAGCTTCCCACCAGAAGTGGTGAATGCTAAGCAAGGTGGTTGTTAAGCGAATCTGGCTTCCCCATTGTTAAGAAGGTCGCAAAAGTGGATCACGTGACCCCGAGGCACTGCAATGGTCATAAATAGGAGTCAATTGAAAAGTGTCTGAAATTTGACCACAGGATCATGGGCCTGCAACATTCGTAAGAGGGGAGGGGGGGGGTGTCTCATTTTTTTTTAGTATCGTCGTAACTTTGAATAGTCACCATGAAAACAAGACCAGGGAAACCCCAAGGACTCTTCCAGCTGGTGCCGGAATTGCCATGACCTTGGAAAGAGATAGGTATGGATTTTATAGTGGAGCTTCCGGAGAGAGGACCGTGGTTGATTCGTTCTCCAAGCAGGCCCATTTCAGATCTTGTTCAGATCTCTCTTCAGCCAAGAGACTAGCTGAACCGTTTGTTAAACATATATATATATAGGATACATGGAGTACCCCGCAGGATCATATCCGATAGGGAGGTCCAATTCACTACAAGGTTCTGGAGGAGGGAGTTCATTAAAGTGATTGGGTCATCACAGGGCTTAAGTTCGGCTTTTCATCCGAGTACCAATGGGACAGCGGAATGTGTAAACGTTTTGATTGGGACATATTTCTTGGAAGATTGACAGATTGACCTGTTGTAAGTCGAGCACTACCTGTAGTGGAATATACTTCTTGATGAAGATGAAGATGATGATGAAATTGGATTGAGGGCCATTATTTATTAGTTTCAGTTCAGTTCAGTTTATTATATTTATATGCTGCCCTTTTCCCCCCGAAGGGGACTCAGGGCGGCTCACAACTCGAACCGAGGGAGGGGGATACAGACAAAAATTTAAAAAAACAGCAAGCATAACAATGCATAGTTTAAAAACACACAACAGCCATACCATTTGAGACGGGGGCAACAGCTCTTTAGCCCCAGGCCTGTCGGAACAGCCAGGTTTTAAGGGCTTTGCGGAAGGCCTGGAGGGTGGTGAGGGTTCGAATCTCCACGGGGAGTTCGTTCCAGAGGGTCGGAGCAGCCACAGAGAAGGCTCTCCTCCGGGTAGTTGCCAGTCGACACTGGCCGGCGGATGGAATTCGGAGGAGGCCTAATCTGTGGGATCTAATCGGTCTAGTGGAGGTAATTGGCAGCAGGCGGTCTCTCAAGTACCCAGGTCCAATACCATGAAGGGCTATTAAATTGGTACATTGCCAGATCCGAGGTAGTTTCGCAGCAGCTTATTTTAGATTCAATTAAGCACTTCCTCTCGTCCCCCCCTTATGGACGCAGAGGAAAATTCATACCCACTTACCCAAAGACACCTCAAAATTATAAACAGTACTATCAAGATACCAAGATATCAAAGTGGGAATTTCAGCTCCCTCTGGCCCTCGACGTGGCAGTCTTACCTAGTTTGATTAAGAATTCCCGTTCCAGTTCTTGTACCTGCCTCATGGATTCTTCCAGAGAATTGCAAAGTTTTATTTTCGGTCTCAGGAGTTCTAACGTATCGCTGATCATATAGTCAATGTCTATAGGGAAGGGGTGATCTTTTGTCCATACATCCAGGCTTTTCTTCCACCAAACATACCTCTGCGGGGGGGAAAAAACACACAACACGCACAAGAACAAAAAATATCACCACACGGTAAAAAACACACAACACGCTGGTAAACACCCAGCTTCTCCAGTTCGCCGAATCAGTCGGGAATTTGTTCCAGCGAGCAAGTTAATGTTTGAAAAGTCTTGTATAGAACAACGGGTCGCCTCAAACTTATCAGTGGTTGTTTAAGAGCGAGAATTGTGCAAAATATTTTTACTCCCCTTTCCGATTCTGACGGTGAGAACAATGAACCAATGGAACCGCTCGCCTCCAGAAGTTGTGGGTGCCCCATCAACGGAGGTTTTCAAGAAAAGATTGGACAGTCATTTGTCTGGAATGGTAGAGAATCTCCTGCTTGAACATGGGGCAGGACTAGAAGACCTCCAAGGTCCCTTCTAACTCTGTTTTTCTTTTAAAGCAACAGCAGTTCTACTCTTCAGAAATAGATGGACAACCCTAAACTCTGAAGACCTTTCTTCCCCATATTCTAAACTTACATTTTTTTAAAGTAAGCAAACAATGTAAGTATTTAGATTGTTTAATATAATTAATCAGTGGAACAGCTTGTCCAGAAGATGTGGGTGCTCCATCACTGGAGAATCCATCACTCAATAGCTCCGTCTTCACTGGCAGAGGGTTGCAGGAGGCCGTTGCAGCCGAAAACGGAGCTCGGGAGCCGGTTTTCTCTGGCAGAGTGCTCGGGCCACCACTGGCACCCCTGACATGAGTGATATCAAGCTGGACATGCCCGCCCTGTCCCTCCCCCCCCCCCGAGGTCAAACACAACGATGATGCGGCCCTCAAGGAAATCGAGTTTGACACCCCTTAATGATGCAATTCTTATCTGGGTCGTTTTTGTTCGGTTTTATTTAGTGTGGGAGACAGCATAACAAGGTGGCTTGTAAAGCAAATTGCGTGGTCGGAGGGTTACCCTACCTGAAAGTAGACCAAGAAGCAGTCCAGCTTTCTCTTGCTGGATCCCCTATCGAAGTACTGCCCGCAGGTGTCCAGGATGGTGCAGACCAGTCTAATTCGAAAAAGATGTTCAGGAGGGTCCAGGAGACTCGGCGTGCCATCGGAGTTCACCCCAAACAACGTGAATGAGTACAGAGTCCGAAAGATTACCGCCGATTCGACCATTCTGTAGTTGTACAGCTCGCCGAGGAACTTAGCACTGCTGATCCTCCTCTGGTTAAATTTGGGCTGATTAACCTTCAAAGGAAGAAAAAGAAAGAAGCTGCAAAGTTAGCGTTCTCCCCTTCCGAGAGAAGAGAGTTATTTGTAGCTCAGGGTGGAAATGAGAGGGGGGGGGTCCTAGGTGTTCTCCGAGCTTAGGTTTTTTTTTCTTGGAGATGTGACATTCCACAAGTAGGTTAATATCATCAGTACTTGAAGGTAGTAAGGTTTGTGGGGAGGAGGAAGAAGAGGAAGGGAGAGGAGGAGGAGGAGGAAAAGGAGGAGGGAGGGAGGTAGAAGGGAGGACTGTGGGGGTCCTTGAGGCTCTCTGAGCTTGGATATTTTCTTGCAGACATTTCATAGCTCAACTAGAGAACATCATCAGTAGTAGGAGGAAGTGGGGTTTGCTGCCTGTTTACATACCTCCATGTTTATATGTAACTGGACTGTTTGGAATATGTTTATAAGCAATGGCTCCCACTGTAAACTTTTTTATGAGGACCTCCATTAAATAAAATCACAATAGGTGACATAAAACATGTTCTTTTTTTCTTCCTTAACATAGGGGAGCCATCAGAGAGAATGCGAGATCAAAGCTTTTTCTGATTTCCTGTTTATTCACATTGCAGAAAACTATGTTTCAGCACTAGAGACAAAGAACTTGGCTAGGATGCTACAATACCAAGAATGCAACTATTTAGATCCAAGTTTAAATTTTCTCCTTCTGTAAAGCATTGATACATCATCATTAACGATGGGGACGTAAAACCACAAGGAAAAGTAATTTAAATATACTTCGGCTTTATTTTTTTTAGAGCCGGAGCAACTTTTTAAAGTACTTTACCTCCATCCCTAATCGAATATCCTCTAGAACTCCGTCCACCACGTGAATGCCAACATCCTCTTGGTAAAGGACCAGTCCTGCCAGGAGATTGGCTACACAGTGAATGCTGTTATATTTCACATTCCAAATGTTGATCATGCAGCATATCACGTAATCTTTCACTTCGTGGTCATGCCAAGGCAGTTTGCGCATTTGTCTCAGCACCTGAGCACAAAAAACGTGAAGAACCTTAAATAACTCAAGAGTTTTGGGTTTTTTTATTTAAAAAAAATTATATACATACATTTAGTTGGTTGTTAACACTTTAATTTCACCGAATTTCTGAAGGAGTCATCCATTAAACCCAACTAAAATAAGCCGTGCAATCACGACTGAATAAACTGACATTATTTATGTTTTACTTATCTATGTACATAAAAATGGTGGTGGTGGTAGTGGGTGGTGGGTGGGTGCGTGTGTTCCAGCATAACTCTGGAATGTCTCGAGCAATTTCAACCAAAACTGGTACACAGATGACTTAACTCTCTGGAAAAAAAAGTATTGTGGGGGTAAGATACCCCTAAAACCCCACGAGGTGTATTTTCTGTTAAGATACAGCCTCCTGTGCCTTCAAATGACTTCTACTGTATTGCCGTAAAATGGCTTCTACTGTACAGCGCAGAGGAGTTGCCATGGTGACGGCTTCACAGTCCTCCACAAGGGGGCTCCCTATGATAAGGGGGGAAATCCAACTAGGAATTGTGTTTGGTCCTATAAATACCCAGCTAGTTTACATATAAAAATAACATACAATGTAGTTTTCCCCTTCAACAAAAGAGCAGAGCTGGCTGGAGAATTCTGAGAGTTGAAATCCACAAGTCTTAAAGTTGGCAAGTTTGAAGACCTCTGGTTTAAAATATTTATTGAATAAACTATGTTGTTCTGGAGAATATACACATTAAACTTACTGCAGAAAAACTAGGCAGGAGAATTATCTATAAGAGACCTGAGAAACATTATTTGATCTCTGAACCAAATATTGATCCCATATCGTCATTTTAAGCTCAACGTTTAGGCCCGCCATGGTTGAATTCTAAAATATCTGTTTCCCCACTTGGTTCCCACGTCCCTTAAGGATCGCAAAACAGGGAGACATAAAAATGTTAATCCGTTTAATCGTCCAATTCCATCCACCCCAATTCCGTTCCAGTCTAATTACGGATAATCTCTCTCCGTTTGGATCCTGGGCTACAGAGGAAGAAAAAAAAAAAGGAACCTTTTCAGTGGTGACTTTGGACAGATCCTTATACAGCAGTTTCCGAATGTATTCCTGGAGGGGAGGGCGTTTCTTTTTCACCGTTTTCTCCGCTAGGGGAGGGTTACAATAGTAGTAGGCGTTTTCCACCATTGTGACGTAGCGCGCGTCAAGGTGCATCGCTTGCTTCTTCCGCATCATTTGCTCCTGGAAACAAGAGGCGACAACATTCACGGCAGGAAAGGTGCATTTTTTTGTGACGCTCCACACGCGAGAGACAGCTGGGTTTCCAAATCTGATACATACCGTATTTTTCAGAGTATAAGACGCACCCCCCCCCAAAAAGAGGGTGAAAATCTGAGTGCATCTTATACACTGAATACAGATTCCAGGGGATGGTAGAGGATAGGAAGGCCTGGAGGAACATTGTCTATGGGGTTGCGATGGGTCAGACATGCAACTAACAACATGATGCACCCTGCCAACTGTCAATAAAAGTGCCACTCTTATGAACTCAGGCAGAGGGCTGATAACATAGGAAGAACAGATATCTGCAATTTTCTTCCAAGGTTATTTATTTCACGTGCCCTCGAAATATACCTATAGTCAGGTACCCAATCATAGTATTTCACTCTAGCCCTCGAATTAGCTTCTGTACTTACTAGAATGAGCCATAATAGGAGAAAGAAAGAAAGAAAGAAAGAAAGAAAGAAAGAGAGAGAGAGAGAGAGAGAGAGAGAGAGAGAGGAAGGAAGGAAGGAAGGAAGGAAGGAAGGAAGGAAGGAAGGAAGGAAGGAAGGAAGAAAGAAAGAAAGAAAGAAAGAAAGAAAGAAAGAAAGAAAGAAAGAAAGAAAGAAAGAAAGAAAGAAAGAAAGAAAGAAAGAAAGAAAGAAAGAAACCATTAGAAGAAAGTTATACATCATATAATCCTTACCAAAAGGACGCTGGTCCTCAAATGGGAGTCCGGAGACCTGAAGAGGAATCTACCACAGGTCTCTAACAAAGTGCAGGCCATCTCGATATGGTGATGGGAGAAGTCGGACAGGAGCATCTGTGAAAAAGTAGCATGGCCGTTTAAAGGGATTGCATGATGAAACATTCATGGGTCAGCATACTTCATGTACTACATTTCTCAGAAGAAGCTTATTTTGGGAGACAAGCAAATTCCTGGTGCTGCAATGGGTTTGCATATTCTATTCCAATCTGTAACATTAACCTTTTTTTTAAAAGAAAAACAGAAATGTTTAAATGATAAAGCTGTCAGGCCTGCAGCCATCTTTCCTTTTGGATCTTTGGCCTGCCACACTTTCTTATTATTCCGCTATGCATTTTCTACTGGGGGGAAAACGGGAGCGGGGATTGTACGGAGTTAGATGGTATGTAGCCATAACAACATTCTTTCTAGAAAGCCAAGGTCATCCTTTGTCTCTGCACCTCTGCACCTGACCGGAACTGGATGGGAGGAATCTGTCACCATGGCAGTGGGAGATTGGACCATGTTTTGGACTTGTGGGTTGGGGGCAAGTTCTTGAACTTTCAACTGGGTGGGGAAAAGCTTTCAGATTGAGGTTTTCCCAGATGTGCCAACATGGCTCTCTTCATAAATTGGAACTTTGAACAATACTTTGCCTTGGACTCTGATTTAATTTTGGATGCTATTTGGAACCCTGACAAAAGCATCATTACAGATAATTCTAATTACGCACATCCCTTTTTATAAGATGATTTTGAAGCATAACCCCCTCCAGTTAGTCATACATAAGGAAGGGACAGGATCCGGTCAACTGACACTCACCTTTAAACAATGCAGCGTGTCACTTTTGGAGAACATCTTAAACTTCGTAAGCTCTCCAATGAACCTCACGGTTTTGTTCTTTGTCTCGATGTTGATCTGGTCCTTCTTTCTCACCTGAAGACAAGGATGATGGTTTATTTTATCCAGAGGTAGCAAATGTACATTTTGTTACACATTAGACAGCTACAAGCTCAGTCCGCTGATTTGGAATGCACTAAATGTAAGCCTAGAGGTTTAGAATATAATAGATTAGAATCACAGAGTTGGAAGGGACCTTGGAGGTCTTCTAGTCCAACCCCCTGCTCAGGCAGGAAACCCTATATCGTTTCAGACAAATGCCTGTCCAGTCTCTTCTTAAAAACTTCCAGTGTTGGAGAATTGACAACTTTTGGTGGCAAGAACGAACTTTGAAGTGAGGGCTGACTTCACAAGGGAGAATCAAAACTATAAGCAGCAAAATGTTTCTGTCTCTCCATTCAGGTTCATATAAAGTTAGTTCCCTGGTATTACCATCTAAATAATATTTAAAGGATCCAAAAACAGCTGTTCAGAGAGATTCATCTTTAAAGGCACCTTGCTCTTTAACAAGTTTTATTGTCCCAAAGGTGTTTTTTCCAGAGGCAACTGGACTGGTTTTTCTTCGAAGATGTTTCACTGCTCACCCAAGAAGCTTCTTCAGCTCTGACTGGATGGTTCAGCCAGAGCTAAAGAAGCTTCTTGGATAAGAAGTGAAACATTTTCAAAGAAAAACCGGAAAGTCCAGTTGCCTCTTGAAAAAGTAGCTTTGGGGGAACCATGGCCTGGATGACCAAGAATCTCCATAAAAGAGAGTAGGCACATTAAAATTAATGCAGAAACAATAAATAATTTATATTGTATTGAGCTGCCATTTAAAACCAGGTGTAAAATAACCCTTTGGAGTTAAAGAAATTTAGTTGTACCCACAAAGAAAGCTAACACCTTTATCTTGAGGAAAAAGACGCCAGAAGTTTAATGACAAAATTCATTACTCCTTCGTAAGTGAAAACCTGCAATTAAAACTGCTTTTATTTTTCTGTTTCCAATACATTTCCTAGACGGCTAGTATATAATTTATATAATTGTTATATAAATTGGTAGTTAATCATTAAATGTTTTTGAAGTATATAATATATGGCAGGCAAGAGGACTTATTTTAAAGAATTCTGGTTTTAATTAACGATCAAAGTTGTTTATAGTACAGTTCTGCGTCTGACCTACAACAGACAAAGGAAAGGAATTCATAAGTCAACTGAGGATTACTGTATTTTTCGGAGTATAAGCAGCACTTTTTCCCCCTTAAAAGAGGACGAAAATTTGGGTGTGTCTTATACACCGAATGCAGCCTCGCCCACCTGCCGGCCACCATCCTTTGGCCTCTGCCTCCCCGCAATTTGCCTCCTTGCAGCAAACAGCCTGTTTCAGTTCCAGCACAGCCTGATTAGCACAAGCAGCTGATTGTTGGTTGGATCAGTCTCCCAACCATCAGCTGTTTCAGGCTGCCATTGTCTATTGCCGCCTCCACAAACCACTTTTGGCCTCTGCACGCCTCATTTTCCGGCCATTCCGATTCCCACCGCCCGAAATGGGCAGAAAATGGGGCACGCAGAGATGGCAATAGGCTATGCCAATCCCTGCAGCCTGAAACAGCTGATGGTTGAGAGACTGATCCAACCAACAATCAGCTGCTTATGCTAATCAGGCTGTGCTGAAGCTGAAACAGGCTGTTTGCTGCAAGGAGGCAAATTGCTAGGCGGCAGAGGCAGATTTTTTTTTTCTTGTTTTCCTGTCCAAAAGCTAGGCGCATCTTATACTTTGGAGCACCTTATACTCCGAAAAATATGGTATATTTTGGAATAGTAGTTGGATATTCCCAGCCTCCATTTCTGGGTACCTGTCAGGCCTGCATTTATATTCCTTTTAGAATTTTGGCCCGCCACACTTTCTCTTATTTCATTATGCTGTTTCATTAGTATAGTCAATGGGAGGGAGAAATAGAAGGAGTAGGATTGTGGAGTGTATTGTTTTTCATTCTTTACTAGAAGCCAAGGCCATCCTTTGTCTCCGCACCTTCACACCTGACCGGAAGCAGCTGGGTGGAGATGCCAGCATGGAAGAAGAAGATTGGACCATGCGATGGATTGTGGGTGTGGGGACAAGATCATGAACTTTTAACTGGGTAGGATTCTGATGTAACTTCCAGAGTTGGAATCCCACAGCACGATGCCAACATGTCTGCCTTATTAAATTGGAACTTTAAGCATAGTTTTGCCTTCGACTCTGATTTAATTCTGCATGGTATTTGGAACACCGAGAGTACCATTCAAGAAAATACTTAAGAAGATTCCAAAATTTAAAGAGCAGTTGCTCTTTGAGTCTTTTATCTCCGAGCCCAACAACCATGTTGAAAAAGCAAGTATCTAAAAATTTAAACTGGCTGCCAACTCTACTTAGGACGAAACCCAAATAAATCTTTGCAGTTTTCCAACTGCTGTTCTCGCCGTCTGCAATTTAAGCAACGTTGCCATGTGGCAGCAAGATTTGGAATGCTCTGAAAATTAGTATTTTCAAACAAGTTCTTTCAGGCAAAAGAGTCAGAAATAAGCCTCTTCATGAATATGTACAAGGTCAAAATTTAAGATTATGTAATAATACTTTGCATTCTAATTTATGAAATGTAAAAAAAACCCCTTCCATCTGTTAAGAACCCTGGCCTTTTACTGCAAGTTTCCTTGTTATTATGCCAGGCATTTTGAAATGTGGGCAACTCAATCTGATGGAAAACCAGTGGAAACATACATGAAATCTGAAGTCCCCCTTCAGCATGGAACAGAGGTCTTCTGCTACGTCGGACATACAGGGGTGCAACGTGCCAACTAGCCGTGCATAGAAAGGCAGCAAATCCAGCCTGCAAGTAAAGGATAATCCATGGGTAAAGTACTATTTCAAAGAACATTCAGGGATTCCTGTTTTTTAAACTAATTTTCAGATATTTGCAATATAAGTACTACACTGTTACTACACATTGTTGTTGTTGGTTACAAAGTCGTGTCCAACCCATTGTGACCCCATGGACAACGTTCCTCCAGGCCTCCCTGTCCTCTACCATCCTCTGGAGTCCATTGAAGCTCACGCCGGCTGCTTCGGTGACTCCATCCAGCCACCTCCTTCTCTGCCGTCCCCTTCTTCTTCTTTTGCCCCCCATCGTTCCCAGCATGAGGCTCTTCTCCAGGGAGTCCTTCTTCCTTCTCCTTAGGTGGCCAAAGTCTTTGAGTTTCCTCTTCAGGATCTGGCCTTCTAAAGTAGTCAGGGTGGATCTCCTCTAGGACTGACCGGTTACTACATAAACTGCATTATATATTAATTATAACAGTAATATTAGGGAACCTATTATATAATTATAAATATTACTGGGAAGTTATGAGGAAAGTCTAACCATTGCATTTTTTTAGTATTATGCAATAGCACTTAGACTTATATACCACTTCAACTGCTTTAAAGCCCTCTCTAAGCAGTTTAGAGTCGGCTTATTGCCCCCAACAATCTGGGTCCTCATTTTATCGAACTCGGAAGGACGAAAAACTGAGTCAACCTCGAGCCAGTCAGGATCGAATTGCTGGCAGTGGGCAGACTTAGCCTGCAACACTGCATTTTAACCACTGTGCCATCAGGAAAGAGAGTGAGAAAGGGAATAAGAGAGGGAGGGAGGGAGGGGGGGCACTTATAAATGCCTCTTAATTTGATAGCAATAATTCTTATACCGCTTTACAGCCTTCTCAAAGAGGTTTACAGAGTCAGCCTACTGCTCCCAACAATCTGGGTCCTCATTTTACCAACCTCGGAAGGACAGAAGGCTGAATCAACCTCGAGCTGGTCAGGATTGAACTGCTGGCAGTGGGCAGAGTTTGCCTGCAAATGTTGCATTCTAACCACTGTGCCAAAATGGCTCTATTTAACATTAAACGTTTCCACTTCTTTCATGAAATAATCATTACTGGATTATCTCACCTTTTCTCCAAAGAAATTCAAGGCAACATGCATAACGCACCTCCAAGTTTATCCCCCATAAGAACCATTGGGAGAAATTTTAAGGCTGAGAAACAAATTTGACTCAAACCCACTTAATGTATTTCCATGGCTGAAAAAAGACTAAAATCTGAGTTTTTTCCTGTCAAAAAAATTAGACATTGCATTGGCTCTTGCCATCATGGCAAAAATCTGAATTAGTCCTGCATTAAGAATGAGTTAACCGTATTATTTTTTCCTTATGGCCTAACACCAAGGACTAATGTAAGAAAACACAATCAAAACCACCACGAAAATGAGATTAATGCTTGGACAAGAGCTACGTTACAGACTGCCCGGAACCTCCAATGAGTTACTCCAAAGATTTCGCTAAGAATTTGAAAATACTTCAAAAAACTCATATGGAAAGTGTTACTAGATATATTAAAAAAAAACAAAGGCTCTTTTGCCTTGAGATGATTTCAGAAACACAACCAGTTATTTTGCTTGGAAGCTATATGCAAATGGTTTGCAAATTTTCTGGGAAGGTTCTTGATTTGTAATTTATTCTCATACCTGGAATTTTACGGTGGTCTCTCTCACATGAGCACTAATAAGGTTTGATCCGATTTAGCTTCCGATTCCAAGCAAAATCAGGCAGATGCTCATGAGGCCAATAGCTGCATTGGTAGTCCTCGGCTTATGGCCACGATTGAGCCCAAAAACCTATGTTTCTAAGTGGGAAATTGGTTCAGCGAGTTTTGCCCCATTTTACCACTTTTCTCAACACAGCCGTTAAGTGAATCGCTGCAGTCGTGAAGTTAGTGGCACGGTTGCAAAGCGAATCGGCCTCCCCCCCCCTTTGCTTTGCTGGTCAGAAGATCGTAAAAGGGATGACGCGACCCTGGGACACTGCAACCGTCATAAATGTGAGTCGTTTGCCAAGCATCTGAATGTAAATCACCTGACCTGAAACAGTCGTAAGTGTGAAAAGCGGTCATAAGTCACTTTTTTCGGTGCCGTTGTAACTTTGAGCAGTCACTAAATAAGTCGAGGACTACCTGTACGGGGGAAGCCCTTGTTATCTGTGGCAATCCTGATCTTATGGTCATGGATATTAATACCATGGATAATAGGACATTAAGGGGAAAATATCTGCATAGTCAGAAGGTGTGTGTGTGTGTGTGTGTGTGTGTGTGTGTGTGTGTGTGTGTGTTGAGCAATTGTAAAAATGCAAAACTGAGGTTGAGCAAAATCTTTCTTAAAAATTGATGGCGGTTTCCTCACTTAGAACAGCCCAGATGTGGTATTGTTGTGGCCCAGCAGGAGCCGTTGGAGCTGCCACCAGACTCCGACCGCGAGGGGCCCTATGAGTCGGCCCTGGAGGATGTGGAGGACCCTGGACAGGGTTCCGACTCCGAGCAGGGCGCAGAGAGGCTGGTTGGCCACCAGGAGGCGCCTGAGCCTTGGACTAGTGGGGAGGAGACAAAGGAGTATGATCCTGACGTCATGCATTGGAGCAGTGGGGAGGAGCCAAGGGAGTTGGTCCTGGATGCTCAGCAACGCCGGGCAGATCGACGTAGAGAGCAGCTACGCAGTTACCAAAGATAATTGGACCCAGGTGATTGTAATTAGGCTCCTCTCAAGATAGTATTTAAAGAGAGACTGGGAGGAGCCTGGTTTTGCAGGATTCAACGTCATTCCTAACGCTGGAGAAGCTGTTATCTGTCGAAGTCTGAGTTGCTGCCAAGGTTCTTATCTGTTTGTTATGCTTGGCTTTCAGCCACCGAGGTTTTGGTTTCTTGCTAATAAAGTGCTGTGACATTCCAGTTAAGCTTGTCTCGGCATTCGTTATATGCGTTTAGCTTACCTTCTTCATCATGCACATTTGAAGTAAAAAATAACTAAGCAACACTCAGTGGAGGAGTAACAGAGCTAAGTTTCAATAGTCCAGGATCTAAACAATCTAATGGCTGTTTCAAATTTTCCTGTAACAAAGTTCTAGGCAAGTAAGCCTGTCGCAAACAACAATCCCAAAACATTTTTCTTTCTGTTAATTTACATGGTGCTTTTATATCGTGTATTCACAGGATTTTAGGATGAGGGTGTAAACCACCCGCAATCAGATAGGTGATGGGCTGTGTAGGAACTAAATAAATAAATCCCATTTTTGCGCATTTAATGCATTTTAAAAATCCGAAGAGAGGCTACGGGGGAAAATGGGCACTCTAGCCCAAATTCATTTCTATACCTCTTCAGATCTCAGACTCAATTTTAAACGCAACGTTTAAATTCGGTGCTTACCTCTGCCGCGGCACGATGAAAAGGGCCCGGACTAATTTCCTTCGGTTAGCCTTGGTGTTCATATTCATGCAGAAATCCATGGCTGCCTGTGGGAGAAAGGGAAAGCTTGAAATCTGAATCTAAAGCAAGCTAGTCATAAACCCCGTTCACGATATGCAAGAGGCTATCATAGCCCAGTTATGCCCTGGGAAAGGAGGAGGTCAGTCAGTGGTGGGTTCCCCTCCCCGTCGCTACCGGTACGCTGCTCATGGGGCCGGGCATCCCCCGTGGGCACTCCACTGCCCCTGCGACACCCAGCTGCTTGTTGGAGGTTGCGCAGGTGCCGCACGCTGTACGCGCATTCGCAATGGGCCGGTTGCTTTAAAAAGAGGTATGGAACACGGGTGGGCGGGTGGGCCAAACTGGCCACCGTACCAGAAGGCCAGGGGTCAGCAATCTGCAGCTCTGCAGCCACATGTGGCTCTTTCATCCCTCTGCTGCGGCTCCGTCGCTAAAAATATATGTCACAACCGCCAATGTGTGACACACGTCAGCACACAAACCTATTGAGCTTTCCGACCCCCGGTAGGCCAACCACCGATAAATCCGAGAAAAGTTGCAGGAGGAAACAGAACATTTAATTCAACTACATATGCTAGTTTTGTGGCCGCTGAGGAAATCGTCAGGCGCGGGAAGGTTTTTGTGGCTCCCGGAGTCTTCTTTTCTGTGGGAAACGGGTCCAAATGGCTCTTTGGGTGTTTAAGGTTGCCGACCCCTGCAGTAGGCTGTCAGCTGCTCCTGGGTACTAGCGGTACGGCCGTACCGGGCCATACCCCACCACTGGAGCAGGTTCTCCACATCCACGAGTGATTTTGGGCTCAGACCAACCTACAGAATCATTGGTTTTTTTCCCCCCCAGCTATTAATAATCCAAACAAATTTTACACGGCTTTTCTTTGCATGTGTAGATCGGAAAACCCATTTAAACTCATTGTCAGAACAGCTTTTCGCAAACTGCCAAGTTTCCTGCATTTGAGAATGCAATACGAGGAGTCCTCGACTTACAACAGTTCGTTTAGCGACCAGCACTGGAAAAAAAGGGACTTGCATCCGTTTTTCACACTTAGTACACTTCCATGGGCATGTGATCAAAATTCGGAACCTTGGCAACTGATTGATACTTATGGCGGCCACAGTGTCCCGGGGTCACGTGATCCCCTTTGGTGACCTTCTGACTAGCCAAGTCGAAAGCCAGATTCACTTAACAACTGTGTGACTTGTTTAACAGCTGCAGGGATTCACTTAACAACGGTGGCAAGAAACATCGTAAAATGGGGCAAAACTCACTTAACAAATGTCTCACTTAGCAGCAGAAATGTTGGGCTCAATTGTGGTCGTACGCTGGGGACTACCTACATCCAGAAAATGGTATTCTATAGGAATAACCATTAGAATATTAGAGGGGGGTTTTACCTTGTCTATGAGGTCTCTATTTACACAATTGGGGAGCTGCTGAAGAAAAGCATCTACTATAAGTTTTAGGTGCGATCCTGTGCTGGTTTCTTCATCTTCTTGTTCTAAACCAAGCATTAAAAGAAAAAGAGAGATAAGCCCAAAACAGACAAACAAGTAAAATGTAACATTTTAAAAATAAGTTCTACAAGATCCCCGTAAGCAATGAAACATAGGGTGTGTTTTTTTTTAAATTCAGCTGGGGGGAAAATACCAGTTAATACCTAGCGCAGCCTTAAAAGCAAGGGAAGGGGAGAAAAACAAAATAAACAGATGTGGCATTAGTAAAAGAGGGCGGAGAATTAATGCAACGACCCCTAAGAAGAGACAAAGGGTAAAACACACATATGAATATAACTTGAAAGGATAACTGAAGGCAAAGTGATTCTGGATTGGGGGGTTATTTTTTTTTCTCCTCTCGAAGAAGAAATCAAGGACAGAGCATAAATATTTTAGGAATCCATTTCCATCTAGAAAGTAAGATGGACTTGGAGATTCCTTATTAAACCTCATTTATTGGTTGATGCTCCCCCCAAGGAGAACATTCTCACATTCCATCAAACTCCATGATCCTTTCCAAGGGAATTCAAGGTAAGAAGTGTAAAAGCACTTTGCACTTCTGAAGGACTACGCCAAATAAATAATATTATGATTATTATTTTCCCCCTTAAAGCCGGCTTCACCGTGGATATTCCCCTCGGATTTTCTCCCTTTTTTCCTTGTGTATATTTTTGTATTATTTCGCATATGATTTCTCCTGCTAAATCTTTGGACTTGAAATGGGGTTGGCATATTCCCAACCACATAGAGGAAGCAGTGGTACGGCGGGCGTCATAACGCTGGAACTGCCAGCCAGAAATGATCTGCACTCCAGCGGTTCGAGCCCGGCTCCGCAAGACAGGTTGAGCTCCTGCTGCTCGCTCCCTGGCTCCTGCCCACCTAGCAGTTTGAAAGCACGCGATACTGCGAGTAGATAAATGGGTACCACTTGATGGGAGGGGGCTTGGGAAACCTAGCTGCATTTGGGATGTTCTGAGAAATGAAGTCAATGGGGGAAGCTGGATTCACTTCACAGCTTGACATTTAACAAGTGCAGTGATTCACTTAACAACGGAGGGAAGAAAGGTCACAAAGCGATACTGCGAGTAGATAAATGGGTACCACTTGATGGGAGGGGGCGTGGGAAACCTAGCTGCATTCGGGATGTTCTGAGAAATGAAGCCAATGGGGGAAGCTGGATTCACTTCACAGCTTGACATTTAACAAGCGCAGTGATTCACTTAACAACGGAGGGAAGAAAGGTCACAAAAAGATCTTCTCATAAATGCCTCGCTTAGCAACATAAATTTTGGGCTCAATTGTGGGCGCAATTCGAGGGCTACCTGTCTTCGTACAGTCTATCTTGACTAAACAATGGTGAAGCTATTTTCATAAGAGCCACTGGACTGAAGTGACTGAAGAGATGAAAACTCAACTTAAAACAACTGTAATTAAAAGTTAGAGTTAAATACAAGTTAAATACAGTTAGTATCACTTGTTTCTCATTATTTTCTGATGATTTCAAGAGAAAGTTACTGGATGAGCAAAATGTTCCTGAAACTGAAGAACGTTTTTTTCCTACAATTTGGCTAATGTGCTAGATTAGTGTGTGTTCTAATTTAGTTACGATGCTAGCTCAGAGAAATACGTTCATAAATGTACTTAAAAGTTCTTCTCAACCAGGAAATCTAAAAATTTAAGCTCACCACTGAACTGAAATTCATCAAAACCAAAGAAACCTGCATTATTTTTCTCTATCGTCTACAATACAACACAATAGCAGTGTTGGAAGGGACCTTGGAGGCCTTCTAGTCCAACCCCCTGCCTAGGCAGGAAACCCTATACCGTTCCAGACAAATGGCTATCCAACATCTTCTTAAAGACTTCTTATCTTTGAGTTCCTAGAAAAGCCCCACTGGGTAATATATTCCTGCAACTTTTCGGATTACAGATAAATTGGATCGCTTCCTGGAATTTTCTATCTAGTCCCTGCCCCTTGTAAGCTTATCTACTTCAAAATACTTTCTTCTCCTCTTAGTACCACCTCAAAACTCACTTCTTGCAGCTTGCTTTCCGTCACTATTTTCAGCTCCGGTGCTATCTGCTCCCTGTTTCTTGCCTAATTGTGTTAAAAATAGAAAAATATTTTTTTTACACATTGCACTGAAGCAAACCTTTATTATGAACAGCTTAATACTTAATTGCCTCTTCGCCTTTTGGTACACTGTTAATGCTTCAAGTCTTGTCTTATTATTCCAAAAGAAAATGCACAGTGACTATTTTAAATGCTATTTGGTAGGACATGAAGAATGTTTATATCGGATGCCTGTCAACCCTAAAGCTGGCCTGACTGAGGCCATTTTGAGGCTTCAGCGCTGACTCACTGGAAACGAGGGACAGGGGGGGGGGAACTAGAGATAGTTGGGGTGTTGTAGCCAAAACAAAGTGCTTTCTCGTGGGAACCAAGGACATTCCTGCTCGGAAGGAGGGGGCTGGAATCACCGGACAGCATCCTGATTGGACCATGTGACTTGATTGTTCTGAGATAGTGGAAAACTTTTACTTTTAAGGAGGTGAAAACTGTGGGAATATTCAGAGTCAGTTTTCACCAGCCCGTGCCAATACGACACATCCAATAAACGTATTATTTGAGGAAATTGCCTGCCTCAGAGTTTCGTTTGCTACAGATATGGGTATGTGACTTGGAACCCTGACATTAAACAGACTCTGGATTAATTATAATATGTATATTGGATGCTATTATAAACTATGTAAAAGAAAAAGCATATCTATAAAGTAAATCTCACACGAGAAAGGAATTAATAGAATAACTGAATGACAGAGTTGGAAGGGACCTTGGAGGTCTTCTAGTCCAACCCCCTGCTCAAGCAGGAAACCCTGTAGTACCATTTCAGACAAATGGCTGTCCAATCTCCTCCTGAAAACCCACAACTTCTGGAGGCCACTTCCGCTCCACTGATTAATTGTCCTCGCTGTCAAAGTAGAATAATTGATCTCACCATGGACAGGGGGAATGTCTACACTTATCGTTCAACTTAAAAGTTGTCTACCAAAGCAAAGGAGATTCACTGAGCAAAAACGGACAAAACAATTCTTCTCGCATTCAGATAAAATGACTCATCTTTCTCACAAGGAGATGCGCACCCCATGATGGCGCCTCTGACCACACTAAGTGCTTTACAAACCATCTCATTCATCCTAACAACCCTGTGAGGTAGGCCACAATGCATTCCGTGCTCCTTTTTTAAAAAAAGAATGGGACTAAAGCCAGATTAGAGAATGAGTCCACATTTACTAATCCTCCAACTAAGCTGATCGAAGGCAGACAGGTGTCTTGGTTAAAAAAAGGTTAATAGGGATTTGATGGAATAGGGAGCTGTGCCTAAAATGTCACATTTCCTTTCTCCAACGTGCAAGTGTTAGATGCGATGCGTACAGACATCGGAAACCTGATATTAAGCCCATTGGGCGTGAGCAAACAATTATCAGGAAAATGTGATGTTTGTTGGCTCTTACTGTTTCAATTCAAGCAAACAAATAATAATTGTTTTCCCTGTTGCTTGAAATTGGTTGGAAACAATTATTGGCCATCATTCTCAATGGGAAAATGATTTACTGTTCTATGATACAATCATTAAACTCCCACGTGAAGCAGAAGAGATGTTGCCCTTTTTATTATTACTTAAGTCCTGTCAAGAGGATTTTTAATTATTTCCACATACAGTGGGAGTTGTTAACAGGACAGCAAAGCTGGAAGGGACCTTGGAGGTCTTCTAGTCCTGCCCCCTGCTCAAGCAGGAGAACCAAACCATCTCAGACAAGTGACTGTCCAGTCTCTTCTTAAAAACCTCCAGTGATGGGAGCACCCACAACTTCCGGAGGCAAGCTGTTCCGCTGGTTAATTGTCCTCCCTGGCAGGAAATTTCTCCTTACACCTAGATTGCTTCCAAGGGTAAGTAGATGTACTACAGGCTGTATATTTTAGGAGTGTTGAATAGCAACTTACAGACGAAATTACTCTTGTTCTGGGTTACAAAACTTCCCCCAAAGGAGTTGCATTAGGCTAGCCATATTGTTAAAATATGCTTTATATATTGTTTAGGTATATGCTGCTTAGATTCATGTATACAAATCTGTAAGAATAACATACTTTTCCACATCATTGTTACCTTGTTCGTCAAGAAGTTTTTTTGTGAGGTCTTCTGCTTCCTCCCCGCAATCTAGATCAAGGGTCTCATCGTTAATATCCAAGTTTTCTAGTTCCAGTTCTAGATCTTCCGTGACGGATATATCTTTGTTTTCCTTAGTTTCTTTTAGCTCTGTTTCAAAAAGAATTCGATGTACATTTTACATTGCCTTTGAAATGACATATATTCCTCTCTTTTTATTTTTCTGATGAAAGTATAAAGCACATAGATGAAATAATAACACCATTTATCTGGTCCCTAATGCTTAGACATTTTCATTTTTTTTTAAAAGAAGTTTGAAGCACTCTTTTCCTGTTCTTGCCAGAAAAATAAAAAAGCCGTTACTATTTTAACCTTAAAAACGCAACATTGGCAATGATCACATTTACACAGAGCATTAAGCTGCACTGTAGTTTTTGAAATCCATTCAAAATTATCCTTACTAAGGTATATGCCCCCAAGCCTATTTATGGAATCTGGTGTGTTTACAGCGTTTCTTGTATGTTGTTAGTTATCTTTGATTTGTTTCCGCCTATCATTCAATCTGACAGCCAAGAAACAAAGTGGAAGGGGAAATAGTTAGGAAATTCACCCCCTTTACTTTGGCTCAAAATATGGGCAAGGAATTCCCGCAGCGTTTTTCAAAACTTATTTCTACAAAAAAAGTTCCATGGTAGCAAGCGAACGTCTTGACTTGCAAGATTAGGTTAAGTTAGGTTAGGTTAAGTTAATTTATAGGCTGCCCTTTTCCCTGAGGGGACTCAGGGCGGCTTACAACTTATATAGGAAGGGGAAACATACAATGACATATAGGACAATACATAATTAAAAGAGTAAAGCAACATTCATTCAACATTCGGGCGGGGATAGCCATAGCAATAGCAGTTAGACTTGTATACCGCTTCATAGGGCTTTCAGCCCTCTCTAAGCGGTTTACAGAGAGTCAGCATATTGCCCCCAACAACAATCCGGGTCCTCATTTTACCCACCTCGGAAGGATGGAAGGCTGAGTCAACCCTGAGCCGGTGGGATTTGAACCGCTGAACTGCTGATCTAGCAGTAGCCTGCAGTGCTGCATTTAACCACTGCGCCACCTCGGCTCGGGATGGATTATCTTTAACCCCAGGCCTGACGGGATAGCCAGGTCTTGAGGGCTGTGCGGAAGGTCTGGAGGGTGGTGAGGGTACGAATCTCCACGGGGAGATCGTTCCAAAGGGTCGGAGCTACCACCGAGAAGGCTCTCCTCCGCGTGGTTGCCAGTCGACACTGACTGGCAGATGGAACTCGGAGGAGGCCCAATCTATGCGATCTAATGGGTCGTGAGGAGGTGATTGGCAGGAGGCGGTCTCTCAAGTACCTAGATCCACTACCATGAAGGGCTTTATGGGTGGTGAGTAGCACCTTGAAGCGCACCCGGAGACCAACAGGTAGCCAGCGCAGCTCGCGGAGGATAGGTGTTATGTGGGCGAACCGCGGTGCGCCCACGATCACTCGCGCGGCCGCATTCTGGACTAGCTGAAGTCTCCGGATGCTCTTCAAGGGCAGCCCCATGTAGAGCACATTGCAGTATTCCAGCCTAGAGGTCACAAGGGCCCGAGTGACTGTTGTGAGAGCCTCCCGATTCAGGTAGGGTCGCAACTGGCGCACCAGGCGAACCTGGGCAAATGCCCCCCTGGTCATTAGCAAGAGCTAAGACAACTTAGCAAAGAGCAGAAAACAAGCCATGGTTTCTTAGCTGAACGCAAGCCAGTGTTAACCCATCTATGGCTTCTTGTTGTGCTTTGAACCACTGTTAACACGGTCCACAATTCGTCACTGTAGAATAATATAGCCATGGTTAATCAAGTTAGCAAATGTGCACATCCTCTTAAGGCAGCATAGCCCGACGTAGCCCTAATCACAGCTCAGCATAAAAACCCACCTGCTTCTACGCGAAGTAATCTCAGGGGTAAACCCAAATACTATACCTCTGGAGTCGTCCCTGCCAGAGTCTTTGGCCTGAGAACATTTCTCATTGTCTTTAAACAAGATAGCTGGCACGAACGCTTTTAAATCAATAAGGTTCTCGTAGAAGTTCCTGGCATCTTCGTCTTCCCAGATTCCGCCCTCCAAATCATATTCCCCAGGTTTGCCGGGGGTAAAAATATCAATTCCAGGGCCATGTTCTGCAATTTAAACACACAAAAGCATCAAATATTTCAATGAAGTTGGAATTTCATTCCCCTCCCCAATATTCCTGCAGAGAAGAGCAACAAAGAGGATGAGGGGACTGGAGGCTAAAACATATGAAGAACGGTTGCAGGAACTGGGGATGTCTAGTTTAATGGAAAGAAGGACCAGGGGAGACATGATAGCAGTCTTACAAAATCTCAGGGGTTGCCACAAAGAAGAGGGAGTCAAGCTATTCTCCAAGGCACCTGAAGGCAGGACAAGAAGCAATGGGTGGAAACTAATCAAGGAGAGAAGCAACCTAGAACTAAGGAGAAATTTCCTGACAGTGAAAACAATTAATCAGTGGAACAACTTGCCTCCAGAAGTTGTGAATGCTCCAACACTGGAGGTTTTTAAGAAGACATTGGACAACAATTTGTCTGAAGTGGTGTAGGGTTTCCTGCCTAAGCAGGGGGTTGGACTAGAAGACCGCCAAGGTCCCTTCCACCTCTGTTATTCTATTCTATTCCTACTTCAATGCTTAAAAGATACAAACTGGGGAGAAAATCGGTGAAGAGTCAGCAGGATTGACTATAGAAAGAAAGCCAATTTTTTAAACCTGCATCATCATTTTACTTACCTTCCGGAACAGGTTTGTCTTGGGGGAGATCTGGCATATTTTCATCCAGGAGGTCTGCTAAAGATTGAGAGTTTGCCAACAGCTTCTGATAAGACATAGCAAATTCTTCATATTGTTTATGCCGGTCTTCACTCAATTCCCCTTTAGAATGCAGAATACGCCTAGAAAACCATATGCAGCCCGGAGGGGGGGAAAGCAAAATGAAAAGATTTTGCCAATGTTTCATCCCAAAGTTAAACCTATCAAAAGTCCAATTTTTAATCCCTTTAACAAGGAAAAAAACCCTAGAGGGAATTACATAAAAATATTGACCTATAAATATTTAATTAAAATAGCAATAGCAATAGCAGTTAGACTTATATACCGCTTCATAGGGCTTTCAGCCCTCTCTAAGCGGTTTACAGAGTCAGCATATCGCCCCCAACAATCCGGGTCCTCATTTTACCCACCTCGGAAGGATGGAAGGCTGAGTCAACCCTGAGCCGGTGAGATTTGAACCGCCGAACTGCAACTAGCAGTCAGCTGAAGTGGCTGCAGTACTGCACTCTAACCACTGCGCCACCTTGGCTCTAAAAAACACTAAACATATACCAGACTTCCATTCACTCTCTATAGAACAGATATGGCTATAGGCCCTTTTCCATTTTTTATATCCTAAACAAACTACAGGCAGTACTCAACTTACGACCGTTGATTTAGTGACCATTCAAAGTTACAAAGGCACTGAAAAATGTGACTTAGGACCATTTTCCATGCTTAAAACTGTGGCAGCTTTCCTGTGGTCACATGATCAAAATTTAAATGCTCGACAACTGACTCATATTTATTACGGTCGCTGTATCCCGGGGCTACCTTCGGTCAAGCAAAGTCAATGGGGAAGGCAGATTTACTTAACAACCGTGTTACTATCTTAACAACTGCAGTGATTCACTTAACAACTGTGGCAAGAAAAGTCATAAAACGGGGCCGAACCCATTTAACAAATGTCTCGCTTAGCGAGAGAAATTTTGGGCTCGGCTATGGTCATAAACCGAGGACTATCTGAACATGTGCATTTCTGTGTGTGTCTGCGTGCATACTTCATATACCGCGTAAGAGCCAAGGTGGCGCAGTGGTTAAATGCAGCACTGCAGGCTACTGCTAGATCAGCAGTTCAGCGGTTCAAATCCCACCGGCTCAGGGTTGACTCAGCCTTCCATCCTTCCGAGGTGGGTAAAATGAGGACCCAGATTGTTGGGGGCAATATGCTGACTCTCTGTAAACCGCTTAGAGAGGCCTGAAAGGCCTATGAAGCGGTATATAAGTCTACTGCTATTGCTATTGCTATTGCTATTACTTTATGCAATTCAATTATTAATATTGATGCCAGTTTCATAAACTAGTAAATGCAATCCAAATCTCTAAAGGGTTCTGAAACATAATTCCTAGAAGTAAAATGCTAATTCAAATATAAATAAATGAGTTATTCAAACCACTGGGGGAAAAAAAAGATATGCTTCTAATCTTGTAGCCTTGCAACAACATAAAAGCATCCATGATTCATTGATTTGTCTTCCAGCTTCTTCTGAAGCTATTGATAAGTTATTACAAAGCCCAAAATTACCAATGAACGTATAAAGTAACTTATATTATAAAGGCAGTTATATGCATACAAATATTACACTACATTTCCCCGCAAAAAAATAATAATAATGCACAAGCCAAATTGACTAATTTCTTCTTTAAAAGACAAGATGTCAGATAGTAAGTAAAATTCATCGTAATTTATGTAGAATATAAAATAACTTGAATTGACCGTTTGAATGGCCAATTCCCCTTTGGGAAGATAGGATGAATGGGGATTAATAAGAATAATTAACTTACACTACATTTCCCCGCAAAAAAATAATAATAATGCACAAGCCAAATTGACTTAATTTCTTCTTTAAAAGACAAGATGTCAGATAGTAAGTTAAATTCATCATAATTTATGTAGAATATAAGATAACTTGAACTGACCGTTTGAATGGCCAATTCCCCTTTGGGAAGATAGGCTGAATGGGGATTAATAAGAATAACTAACTATCAGTTGAAAGTGAGTAGAAGCATGAATGAAGAATTATAGGCCAGAATAACTGGAGAAGGAAGTACTCTAGGGGGGTTATCAATCTAACAAAATTGAAATACATACTGATTGTAATCAGCCAAGAGTGAACGAAGGGCAATAAATTCAGTCTTCACCATATTAAACAGGAATTATGATGCTTTTGAGTCAGCAATTTTTGGAAGGAGAAAGGGGAAGGTAGTCACAATAGCCTACACAACCTTTCCGTAGCTGGAAATTTCTGTTTGAGGAGTCCTTCCTACGAAGGGAAGGATTTCCTGCTTTCACAGGTCATCCTTGACTTATAACAGTTCATTTAGTGACCGTTCGAAGTTACAACGGCCCTGAAAAAGGCAACTTCTTTTCGGGGAAACACGGTATTCGAATCTGGGTTGAAATCTTCTTGAATATCCAGCTGCTTTTAAAAACATACTGTGTTTCCTCGAAAATAAGACAGGATCTTAGTTTATTTTGACCCCTGAAATAAGCGCTTGGCCTTATTTTCAGGGAGGTCTTATTATTTTTGAGGTGCAGGAGGAGGAGAGTGTGGTCACCTCATAGCTGCTGCTGTTGCAATATTTTTGGGGAGGGCTTATTTTGGGGAAGGGCTTATTTTAGCGCATGCACTCAAAAGCCCAATTGGGTTTTTGAAGTCTTATTTTCAGGGAAACGGGGCAGGAAGGAAGAAGAAATATGAGGTGGTGGTTTGTAGTGCAAAAAAATAAGAAAAAAAGGATAAATCTCGTCTACCACGGCTTATTATGGGAAAATGAGAATAAAACTCCCTGTGAAGAAGTTGACAGATGTTGCCCAAATATCAACAATGCTTTCTAACCCAAAAGCAATCTGTTTGCAAATGCAAAAGGAGAATCTCCCCGAAAACACAATTTTTCATCTTTTAGGATTAAAATAGACCAGGCTCCGTATGTTAAGGCGCAGGCCTTGAAACTCCGTGAATATCTTTTGATGTAGGAAGGGCTCCAGCTACATCTTATTTAAGACTGGAATAGCAACTACAAAAACTGGTATTAATCTCAGAGAAACCTAACGGACATATTTCAAAGAGCAGGAAAAGTGTTGTCGAACAAACACACAAAAATAGAATACTAAATGCCTATAAAAACCTTACTAGCACCCCACACACACACACATTTTTGACTGGAAAATGCAGGACCTGAGAGTTAAAACACTTCCTTCGACAAATTAAATAAGGATTCTTACCCAATCCGTGTTTGTTTGTTTGTTTGTTTTCTAAACTCTGGCAAGTTAACGCTAAGATCACACAAAACTTCACCTGTTCTGCCTTTCAATGTTTTGCAGTTCCCTGTGGTCCCTTTTCAAGTGCTTGGTCAGCGAGGTGAAATATTCCTTCAGCAGGTTTTGGAAAGGCTGCTGCTTCTCCGCGCTGATGATCTCGCTGGGGGGGAAGCTCAGGCTGAACTTATCCGCCGCGCTTTTCACCTTCCTGGGCACCAAGCCCGCGATGTCGTCCCCGCAGTGCCGGCAGAAGCTGATGACCACGGAGACGTGGGTGTGGGTCTCCCGGTCGGCGTTGATGATGCTCTTCAGCTGCTCGTAGATGAGGGAGAGGCCCTCCTTGTCGGTGAAGATCCCGACGATGGTCAGCTCGGCGATGAAGCGCAGGTCGGTCCTCAGCTTGGTGATGTTGGGCGTTTTCTCTTCTTTCCTGGCTTCGAAGTGCTTCTTCCAGACTTGGAGCAGCGAGGGGGCGAAGTCGGCGTAGCGCTGGTGGAAGAGGGAGCAGAGGTGCACGGCGCAGTTGACATCGGAGATCTTCAGCTTGGCCTCCACGATGGAGGCCACGGCCTCGGCGATGTACTTGCTCAAGTTGAGGCCGTTGAAGTCATGGGACAAGGAGTCCCTCTGCTGCTCGGTGATGGTCTTCAGCTTCTTCACGAAGGCCGTGTTCTTCTTCAGGCTGGAGTCCAGCCTGCTGAAGAAGTTCTCCTCCGGGCGGCTTTCCGAGGCGTTCTGGTTCTTGCTCCGAAGCTCCTTCCGGGCTTGGTGGCGCTCCCAAGCCTCCTGGTGCAGCTGGTGGGCCTCTTCTTTCTCTCTGGAAAAAAAAAGGACATTAACGGGAGGACAAGGTTTGATAGATAGATAGATAGATAGATAGATAGATAGATAGATAGATAGATAGATAGATAGATAGATAGATAGATAGATAGATAGATAGATAGATAGATAGATAGATAGATAGATAGATGATAGAGATAGATAGATAGATAGATAGATAGATAGATAGATAGATAGATAGATAGATAGATAGATAGATAGATAGATAGATAGATAGATGATAGATGATAGATAGATGATAGATGATAGATAGAGATATAGAGATATAGAGATATAGAGATATAGAGATAGAGAGAGAGATAGAGAGATAGAGAGATAGAGAGATAGAGAGATAGAGAGATAGAGAGATAGAGAGATAGAGAGATAGAGAGATAGAGAGATAGATAGATAGATAGATAGATAGATAGATAGATAGATAGATAGATAGATAGATAGATAGATAGATATATTTACAACCCCCGGTATGCCCAAATATGGGATGATCACTACTTCCATTCTCTGTCCTTCAGCTCGTCACAAGAGACTATTGGGTTCTGCCTGGATGGTCTCTTGTGACGAGCCAAAGGACAGAGAATGGAAGTAGTGATCTTCCTCCCATATTTGGGCATACCAGGGGTTGTAAAATCTAAATAGATACCTTTCACCCTGGCTAGGCTGATAAGGAGTCGAGCTCTGTGGCTCAATGGTTAACCCATCTGCCTTAGGGGCAATACAGCACAGGCTCGATTCCCAGTAAGGGTATGGCTAGCTGATGAGAGCTAAATAGCTTGAAATAGATCTATACTAGTCTCCCTTTATTTATTTATCTGCACAAATATAACATACATACATACATACATACATACATACATACATACATACATACATACATACATTTAAACATTTTTATTAACAAATATGTAAAATACACACAAAAATTAGACGTACACCACATTTATACAATACAATATGAACAGGAACTTCCTGTTCTTTATAATAGCAATCATCAATCAATACCACTCACCTTATATTATTTCCCCTTCTATTGTGTTTCATTTGGATTTCACCATTCTTAACCCTCTTATTTTACTCATAACTATTATTTTTTGAGTTTTGTTATATTCCTTCATTGATTTTTGTTTCTTTCCTCCATCCACCTATACCATTTATCCCATATCTGATAGAATTCTGATTCTTCTTTTCCCTGGATTTCTTTAGTTAGTTTAAGTTATATTTTTAAGTTGGTATTCGGCCTTTTAGAAAAAAACCTATCCTCCAAGGAGGATACGAGGACTGGGCAATGCATCTGTTTAAAAAAAATAGTAATTTTATTTTTTTTTGTTTACTCATTTTTATCTTTTTCATTGCTTGGACTGGACAATACACTTGTTAAAAAAATACTAAACCCACTTTATATTTATTCATTTGTATCCCGCCTTATTTTTACAAATAATTCAAGGTAGAGAACATATTCAACACACATTCCTCCTCCTCCTATTTTCCCCACAAAGACAACATTGCTACCCAGTTGGCTTTCATGGCTAAAGTCGGACAAGAATTCACTGTCTCCTAGTGATTGGCCCAAAGTCACCCAGCTGGCTTTCGTGTCCAAGGCGGGACTAGAACACCCAGTCTCCTAGCGATTGGTCCACTTGGGAAAATCAACCTCTGTTTCCTTGTATGTGAAGGAGGGTTTTTCCCCCCCCTAAGGTGATATCTAGTGCAATATACTGTATTTTTCAGAGCATAAGTCGCACTTTCCCCCCCACTAAAAGAGGGTGAAAATTTGGGTGCATCTTATACACCAAATGTAGCCCCGCCCACCCGCCAGCCCCCACCCTTTGGCCTCTGCCTCCCAGCAATTTGCCTCCTTGCAGCAAACAGCCTATTTCAGTTTCAGCACAGCCTGATTAGCACAAGCAGCTGATTGTCAGTTGGATCGGCCTCCCAACCATCAGCTGTTTCAGGCTGCAGGAATTGCCATTACCTATTGCATCCTCCTGCTTGCCCCATTTTGGGGTTCTGCACGCCCCATTTTTCACCCATTCCGGTTCCTGCTGCCAAAACAGGAGGAAAATGGGGCGCGCGGAGGCGGCAATAGGTTATGGCAATCCCTGCAGCCTGAAACAACTGATGGTTGAGAGGCCCGACCATCAGCTGCTTGTGCTAATCAGGCTGTGCTGAAACTGAAACAGGCTGTTTGCTGCAAGGAGGCAAATTGCTGGGAGACAGAGGCAGATTTCTTTTCCCTTGTGGTAATCAGACTAAACTGAAACTGAAACTGAAACAGGTTGTTTGCTGCAAGGAGGCAAATTGCTGGGAAGCAGAGGCAGATTTTTTTCCCTTGTGCTAATCAAGCGAAACTGAAACAGGCTGATTGCTGTTTGTTGCAAGGAGGCAAATTGCTGGGAGGCAGAAGCAGAATTTTTTTCTTCTTTTCCTTCTCAAAAGCTAGGTGCGTCTTATACTTTGGAGTGTCTTATACTCCGAAAAATATGGTACATGTAATTGTTTTAAACTCAGTCGTCTCTCTTAACAAATGTTTTTACACCTGCACACATTACCTGTTCCTGTTGAATGGTGGAAAACATTGATGTGGAAATGAAATGTTTGAACAACAGGCGAGTCCTAAACAATTCACCCAGAACCTTTCTCTCTTTTCCTCCCCAAATGCAAGCACCATAAACCAAGAAGTTCTTACTTCAACTTGGCAGCCGCTTCCTCCTGCTGCAGCTTCATCTCTTCCTCTTGCTTCTTCTTCTCCTCCTCTTCAAGCTTTTGTTTCTCCTCCTCCTCCTTCCTCTTTTGCTCCTCCTCCGATTTTATCTTCTCGTCCTCTTTCTTCTTCCACTCCTTCTCGTCCTTTTTCCGCTTCTCCTCCTCCATTTTCTTCTTCTTATCTTCGGATGGCTTGAGCATCTCCCTCTTCATGCCCAGCCTGACCTCCTCTTTGGGCCTGTCCCGGCTGCTCACTGACCGCCTCTCCCCAAACTCCTTCTCTTTGTTACTTAAGGGTGTCTCTTTTTCTTCCATGCTCGCCGACTTCTTCCGCTCAGCTGGCATTGTGTTATCCAGGAAGATCTGAAAGGGGATGAGCACCAGGGTGTCATTACGTCCACCAGGGATTACTCAAAAGTCTTTGTTTTTCAAAACTGCATCTACCAGTACATTCCCACCCGACAGGATGTCAGATTATCCATGGAGATTCTCCATCATCCAGTGTCCTGGTTGTCCCCCAAATGTGCTTTCTTTCCCCCCCAAGAGGCAACTGGACTTTCTGGTTTTTCCTTGAAGACGTTTCACTTCTCATCCACAGAGCTTCTTCAGCTCTGACTGGATGGTCCATCTGCAAGGAGTGTAAATCCTTCCGTTTCCCCACCATCCAGTAAGAGCTGAAGAAGCTTCTCAGAGGAGAAGTGGAACGCCTTCAAAGACGGATGGACAGACGGACAGACAGTGATAGATAGATAGATAGATAGATAGATAGATAGATAGGTAGGTAGGTAGGTAGGTAGGTAGGTAGGTAGGTAGGTAGGTAGGTAGGTAGGTAGATGATGGTTGGGACGGGCTGACATAGATAGATAGATAGATAGATAGATAGATAGATAGATAGATAGATAGATAGATAGATAGATAGATAGATAGATAGATAGATAAAAAGATAGGTAGATAGAGACAGATAGACATAGATGAGAGAGAGAGAGATGATAGATAGATGATAGATAGATAGATAGATAGATAGATAGATAGATAGATAGATAGATAGATAGATAGGTGATGGGTGGGATGAGCTGACATAGATAGATAGATAGATAGATAGATAGATAGATAGATAGATAGATAGATAGAGACAGATAGGCATAGATGAGAGAGAGAGAGAGATGATCGATGATCGATGATAGATAGATGGATGGATGGATGGATGGATGGATGGATGGATGGATGGATGGATGGATGGATGATGCGTGGGTGGGTGGAACAGGCAGACAGAGATAGATAGATAAGATAAAAAGATAGATGGAGATAGAGACAGATAGACATAGAAGATAGATAGATATAGATAGATAGATAGATAGATTAGAGATAGAGAGATAGAGAGATAGAGAGATAGAGAGAGAGAGAGAGAGAGAGATTAGAGATAGAGATAGAGAGAGATAGAGAGATAGAGATAGAGATAGAGATAGAGAGAGATAGAGAGAGAGAGAGAGAGAGAGAGAGAGAGAGAGAGAGAGAGAGAGAGATGTTGCTCAGAGTGGAAGAAACAAGTGAAGTCTGCAAAGAGAAAAGCAACAGTTTAAGCAAACACACTAGCAGGTTCCATTGTCCTCTGAAAGGCATACAATGTTCAGCTGCTATATTTTATTTCAGTCCAAGAATAATATGAATTATTTAACACCAAGCAGGTAATAAATAGAGCTGCTTAAAAGCTGCATGCTCAATAAACACGCCTTTAAAATTTTTCAAAGATTTGAATCCCAAAACTCAAGAATGGGATGTTGTTGTTTTTTTGAGTAGATGTTTCCTAGTCAGATAATTCAGAATTTAATTCCATTGCAGTCAAAGGCCAACAATTTACAAAAAGGTAAACGTCCAACAGAGGAGTATATTATAAATAAGGCAATGCATAACTACACGGTTAAGATAAAAGCACCAAGTGATTTTGTGTGACGAACTGGAGAGAGAGAGAGAGAGACCCCCTAAACTACCAGTTTTGGGAGTGTCTGCTGACTTTTCCTGCATTATACAGGTAGTCCTCGATTTACGACCCTCAATTGAGCTCAAAATTTATGTTGCTAAGTGAGACAGTTGTTAAGTGAACTTGGCCCCATTTTAGGATCTTTCTAGCCACCGTGGTTAAGTGAATCACTGCTGTTGCTAAGTGATTCACATGGTTGTTAACTGAATCCGGCTTCCCCACTGATTCTGCTTGTCAAGCGGACGCAAAAGGGAACAACCTGACCCCGGGATGCTGCAAATGATCATAAATACGAGTCACGTTACCGGGACACTGCAAACATTTCAAGTGTTTGTAAAAATAACCTGTTGGTTTCTTTTTGAAAGACTATCTTCCTTTTTATGACAGATACATAAGCTTTTCTAATTCCATTTACTTTTCACTAAGGAACTGCAATGGCAGAAATCTGCCTCTTCTTGGTTGCTCATTGTGGTCCTCGCTTTACAGCATTCTGAAATGTCAAGAGAGCTGCAGTACGGTCATGTTTCTTTCTTTTAAAACAAGCAACTTATTTTCCTTGGCTGGTCTTGAAAAAAGCTAACCAGGGCTGCCTTTGGCTGTTTAAGGGAGACCTCTGGGCAAGAAGGTTAAACGGAAAGTTGAAGAGATAGGTTAGAAGTAGGGAATGCAAACTATTTTGGCAACGCCGTCAAAAAACCTCCGCGTACAAATATCACCAGGAATTAAAACTCAGTCAAAGGGAACTTTTTTAGGGCCAGTACTCTGTTTTAGGCCCAGGACTCTTCAACATCTTCATCGATGATTTGGATGAGGGGATAAATGAGGAACTCATCAAATTTGCAGATGACACCAAGCTGGCAGGAATAGCCAACGCTCCAGAAGACGGGCTTAAGATACAGAAGGATCTGGACAAACTTGAACATTGAGCACTATCTAATAAAATGAAATTCAATGGTGAAGAGTCAGGTTCTACATTTAGGCAAGAAAACCGAAATGCACAGGTACAGTACAGGTGGTGCCTTGCTCAATAGGAGTAACTGTGAGAGGGATCTTGGAGTCCTAGTAGACAACCATTTAAATAGGAGCCAGCCGTGTGCAGCAGCTGCCAAAAAAGCCAACACAGTTCTAGGCTGCCTAAACAGAGGGAGAGAATCAAGATCACGTGAAGAGTTACTACCACTTTACAAGGCCTTGGTAAGGCCACACTTGGAATACGGCATTCAGTTTTGGTCGCCACGTTGTAGAAAAGATGTGGAGACTCTGGAAAGAGTGCAGAGAAGAGCAACAAAGAGGATTTAGGGGACTGGAGGCTAAAACATATAAATAATAATAAGCCAGCTGATTTTGGGGTCTTTACTGTGCATGCGTGGGGATTTGGCACATGCGGGAGATGTGTGCGCATGTGCAGGGGGCGGGAGGGCGGCATGCCTCCCCCACGGCCCGTTTTTGGTCCCAGGAGACTGCAGGGGGGCCCGCTAGGCTCAAGATGGGGCGCAGGGAGTCACAGGTGCATGCGCGAGGGGGTGAGGAGAGCAGGGGGAGTCGCATGTGCATGCACGGGAGGGTGGGGGGCGCAGGGAAGTGTCATGCATGCATTGCATTATAGGTGTGGGCACGTGACAACAAAAAGGTTAGCCGTCACTGGCACAGGTTCTCCTGCTTGAGCAGGGGGCTGGACTAGACGACCTCCAAGGTGCCTTCCAGCTCTATTCTATTCGTTATGTATCATCAAGTCAATGTAAGGAAGCGAGCAGTTATTTATTAATGAGAACATGTCATCCTTCCTCAAAGTCTTTGCGCTTCCAAAGAAGCAGAGGAAATGAGGATGGCATCAAGTGATCTCTCGGTTACTGTCTTACTGATAGTTAAGTGCGTTGTACAAAGCCACGTCTGTTAGTCCACAGGGAACCCTGTGTTTTAAACTGCACTAATTGTGTTATATGACAGATGTTGGTAGTTCTTCAAAGCTGCAGAAACACAGGCGGCTTCAGTTAGGAGTAGGCACACCCTGCCCTAAGAGCCCCATTGAGATGTGAAATCCTGGCCTGCTTACAAGGAGAATATGCTTACTATCACTTTACAACCCGAGTTCCTTTCTGTGGCCCATCTAGAAAAGAGCGGAAAGATTTGTAGTCATAGAACAGCAATAGTGATTGGATGTTCAAAAGCAATTTCACTCTGCTGCACGCATAATCACCAACCTTTCTATTAGTTTTTAAAGCAGAAATTCTCAATTGTATCCTTTGACCGAGTATTTTCTGACTGGCTTGTACTAGATTTATTTATAATACCCTGTCTTTACTATTTTACAAATAAGGTTTTACAAAATAAGTGTTATCAACCCACTTTCCTCCTCCTCACAACAACCCTGTGAAGTGAGTTGGGCTGAGAGAGACAGAGAGACAGAGACAGAGAGAGACAGAGACAGAGAGAGGGGGGGGAGTTGGGCTGAGAGAGACAGAGAGACAGAGACAGAGAGACAGAGACAGAGAGAGAGAGAGAGAGGGAGAGAGAGAGAGACAGAGAGGGAGGGAGAGAGAGAGAGGGAGGGAGAGAGAGAGACAGAGAGAGGGAGAGAGAGACAGAGAGAGACAGAGACAGAGAGAGAGAGGGAGAGAGACAGAGAGGGAGGGAGGGAGAGAGAGACAGAGAGAGAGAGAGGGGGAGAGGGGGAGAGAGAGAGAGAGACTGGCCCAGTCACCCAGTTGGCTTTCAAGGCTAAAACAGGATTAGAACTCCAGGTCTCCTGCTTTCTAGTCTGATGCCTAACTGGCTCTTCCTACCGTGTTTCCCCAAAAATAAGACAGGGTCTTATTTTCTTTTGACACCCCTCCCCCGAAATAAGCGCTTGGCCTTATTTTGGAGGAGGTTTTATTATTTTTGAGGTGCAGGAGGTGGTGAGCATAGTCACCTCATTGCTGCTGTGTTGCAATGTTTTCGGCTTATTTTAGCGCAAAATCCTGAGTGGGCTTATTATCTGAGGTCGTCTTGTTTTCGGGAAAACAGGGTATATATTAGAAAAAGAAACCCCTGTCTTAAGTGCATGGGCTGAATCTTCTTCCATTCCCTCCTGAATTTATAACAAGCCTAAGAGGTTATTAAACTGGTAACTATAGCAATCTTACACAGTTCCTGAAACGCTTCCTTTAGTTGCGAGTTACGAACAGTTCCTGCGAGGCTGAACGGGAGTTTTGTGACACTTCTGAGCGAGCTCAGAGAGAGACTGAAATTAAATACTCACCTACTCTCTTATGCACATAATTGCCCCTTGCAAGACTGAGAGAATATGACAAATTGCATTAAGGAAAGACCGAGGCAGCCCCCCAAAGCCACAGTCAAAGCAAAAAAGGGAACTGATTCTGCTTCAGAGCACACTGAACAAGTGTTTTGCAAAAATAATAAAAATTTGTATTAGTCACGGACCAGTGATTATTTATATTTCATATTTCTTTATCGCCAGTCTCCCTCTGATGAACGCTTGCTAATAAGTAAAATTAGCACCCAACTGTGTCAATAACTGTTATTGGCCATTTGAGGGTGGAGTTTATATAAATATATAAAATTACACACCATGTTGCTACTTTTAAAGAGATCATTTTGATGTTAATAATGTAAATTGGAATTGCCGAGATATACTGAAAACGTAGCTAAAAAAGGAGTAACCAGTTGTTGATGAGAATCCCTACAAAATGGACAATAAAAAGGAATTTGAGCCATGGCTGCAATTGCATTTATGACAGGAACATTAACATGTTTCAAAAGTAATTCCCTTATATCTCCTTTCTAAAACTCCAGGGGAGAGAGGCAGGAATTAAAGCTCTCCTGAATTTAGGGTTCCAAAATGTGTATGAAGTTGGTTTGGGAGCCAAAGTTTTCTTATTTATAATTATGTAGGAGAGGGCGGCAGTTTCTACTTGACTTTCAAGTATCTATATCTATTTATGCCTCTTTATAGCAATAGCAATAGCAGTTAGACTTATATACCGCTTCATAGGGCTTTCAGCCCTCTCTAAGTGGTTTACAGAGTCAGCATATTGCCCCCAATAACAATCTGGGTCCTCATTTTACCCACCTCGGAAGGATGGAAGGCTGAGTCAACCCTGAGCCGGTGAGATTTGAACAGCCGAACTGCAGAACTGCAGTCAGCTGAAGTAGCCTGCAGTGCTGCATTTAACCACTGCGCCACCTCGGCTCTTATAGACATAAGTATACATACACATCCCCAAATGGTGGCAGGGGAATCAGAGAGGAGCATCAGAGAGAGACTAATGTGCACTGAACCACTAATATTTTAGTCAAGACTTACAAAACCTGCCTACAAAATGTCCAAACACAAAAATCACAAACTGAGCGGGACACCAAGGCCCCAACAAGTAACATCTACCTCAAGACCGAAACAGAACAAAAAAACAAGCCAGAGAGTTAGTGCTAAGATGGGCAGAGGGATGAGAGAGGTAAACAGATGGATAGATACATAGATACAGAGTAGAGATAGATGAGTTATAGATGATACAGATGGATGATAGAAATGTATAGATGATAGGGATACATGATAGCGATAGATTGATATAGATCTAGGTAAATGATAAATAGATGATAGACGATAGATAGATGAGATAGATAGGTGATAGATAATAGATATGATAGGATGGATGGATGGATGGATGGATGGATGACAGACAGAAAACATGAGATAGACAGATGATACATGATAGACAAACAAATAGAGGAGACAGATAGCTGATGACATATACATAAATAGATCAAGAAAATAGATAGATGAGATATAGACAGATGTTATAACAGTAGGTAGATAGATTGATAATGATAGACAGACAGATAATAAAGATACATAGATAGATGAGAGCTAAATGATATAGACAGTAGATAAATGATAGATAGATAGATAGATAGATAGATAGATAGATAGATAGATAGATAGATAGATAGATATAGATAGATAGATAGATAGGATAGATAGACAGAAATGAAAGATAAGCGATAGCTAAGATATGAACAGTAAATAGAAATGATAGTTAAACAATATAGACAGTAGATAAATGATAGACATTAGACAGATAAATGATAGCTAGATACAGTATGTACGTATGTATATGTGTGTGTATGTATGTATGTATATATGAGTGCATGTATATATATGTGTGTGTGTGTATATATATATGCATGTGTATATATGTATATATGTATACATACACACAAATACACACACACACATATATATATGTGATAGATAAATGATAAACGATAGATAGATAAACGATAGATAGATAGATAGAGAGAGAGAGAGAGAGAGAGAGACAACAGACACAGACATGATAAATAGCTAACATGCGAACAGTAGATAGAAATGATAGATAAATGATATAGACAGTAGATAAATGATAGATAGACAGATATAGATGAAAGATAAACAATAACTAAAATATGAACAGTAAATAGAAATGATAGATAGATGATAGTTAAACAATAGACAGTAGATAAATGATAGCTAAAGTAGATAAATATATACATATACACACATACATGTGATAGATAAACGATATAGAGAGATAGAGAGATAGAGAGATAACAGACAGACATGATAAATAGCTAACATGCGAACAGTAGATAGAAAGGATAGACAGACAGTAGGTGTGTGTGTGTGTGTGTGTGTGTGTGTGTGATAAATGATAGACAGACAGACATAGGTGATACCTAAGGTGCAAACAGTCGATAGAAATGGTAGATGATAAACGATATAGACAGTGGATGGATGGATGGATGGATAGATAGAGATAGGTAGATAGATAGAAGACAGAGATAGAAGGAAGATAGATGAAGGAAGGAAGGAAGGAAGGAAGGAAGGAAGGAAGGAAGGAAGGAAGGAAGGAAGGAAGGAAGGAAGATAGATAGATAGATAGATAGATAGATAGATAGATAGATAGATAGATAGATAGATAGATAGATAGATAGATAGATAGATAATTAGAGGACATAAAGTCATAGGATACAGCGAGGTGCAGAGAGGAGACAGAGGACACCTGAGACAGGAGAGACCAAAAGACAGGAGACGAGAGGGGGGGGAGAGGGGAAGAAGAGCCCAGCAGAACTTCCGTCTCCCCCAGCCTCAGACACCCCCTAAGCCCCCCCCCTGGACGCCCCCCCTCCCCCTCGCAGACCCCTCTCCCACCGACGCCCCTCCCCCTCGCCCCCCCCAAAGCCGGCTCTCCTCCTCGCCCCCCCCCCCCCGTGGCCCCTTCCAAAGGTCACGAACGGCTCCCCCTAGGCCTGACCCCCCAGGCCGCCCACTGCGCCCCCTCCTTCCCCGCCACAACGGCCCCGCGAGGTAGGCCACCTCAGCAGCGTGGGCGGAGGGAGAGGAGGGAGTGTGTGTGTGTGTGTGTGTGTGTGTGTGTGTGTGTGAGGGAAGGGGTGTAAGGCCCTCTCCCCCGCCCCCCACGCGCGGCCTAGCGTCTCTCCCCCTCAGGCCGGCTCCGGGACCGCGGAGGAAGGCCGCCGAGGGGGGCGGTTACCTCGGCCCGCTGTAAACATCGGTCTCCGCTTCTGGCAGCTCCAGCTCCGTCAGGCTCTTCTCTCGCTTTTCCTCTCCGCCCCAACCCCCGCCCTCACTTTCTGCCAGGGCGAGGACCCCGCCCCCCGGGCTGCCTTGCGCGGCGCCTGACCCCAGTCGCCCCGCTTCAACCGTCTTCTCGAGACCTCCGCCCACGGAGGGGAAAAAGCGAGGAAAGGCCGACGTGAAGGGCTCTGTTAGGAAGACCCCGAGGCTTTCCCCGCGGCGGGAGGGTGCCGCCGTTGCGGCGGTCCCGTCAGGCAGTGCCGTAGACAGCACCTCGCTCGGCGGGGTCCTGAAGGCGGAGAGAGAGCTGGGCAACCCCGTGCTTTGGTTACCAGGGGAGGCGGAAGTGCCCGAGGGGGGCGTGGCTTTCTCCTGGGAGGGGGCGTGGCCACGCCTCCCAGCTGCAGCTTTTGAAATCTGATTTCTTTTCCCATTTGCTGCCCAGATGGGTATAACGTTAAATGGGTGGGGGAGATATTAGAATTGAATCCTTGCTCAGTTCAGGGCCTTCATAATTTTTTTTGGGGGGGCGCGCTCCATCGCTGGAGATTTTAAAGAAGAAAAATGGACAGCCATTTATCTGAAATAATAATAATAATCCAGACGATAATCCCAAAATAATCCAGACGATTTCCTGCTGGAACAGGGGGTTGGACTAGATGGCCCCCAAGGTCCCTTCTAACGCTGCTATTCTATGAAATAGTATAGGGTCTCCTGCTTGAGCAGAGGTCTGGACTAAAAGACATCCAAGGTCCCTTCCAGCTCTATTCTAATCTAACATTCTAAATTCTTTCAGAGAAAGGGGAATGAATGCAAGATATTCACCCTAAAGCTTAATTAGGCATCTTTTTAAAAAAATCTTTTAAAAAAATCACTCCCAATCCCAATCAGAGATTCAAACCAAGCATTTTTATTGTTTAACTAACATTTAACTAACATTTAACATTAAACCAGGGTTTAAAAGTAAGAAAACATTTTTTTCTTCCACTTTCCCCTGATTAGGTCCTTGCACTGTTCTGAAAAACCATTTATGTCAATGAATGAAAGAATGAAACAAGGAGAGGAGAGAAGCAACCTAAAACTAGAGAGAAATATCATGACAGTTAAAACAATCAGTGGAACGACTTGCCTCCAGAAGTTGTGAATTCTCCAACACTGGAAGTTTTTAAGAAGAGATTGGACAGCCATTTATCTGGAATGGTATAGTCTCCTGCTTGAGCAAGGGGTTGGGCTAGAAGACCTCCAAGGTCCCTTTCAACTGTTGTTCTGTTCTCTTCTGCTCTTAAGCAAACCAGAGTTTATATTTTCATAGATTTCAGTAGACTTAATCAAATACTTCTGGATAAAGATCAGTTGATATGTATTGTAGTTGTCTTGGTTTTAATGAAACCCAGTCGGAATTGGGTTCATGCATTTCTTATTGCTGAAAGAAAGCTTTTATTATAATAATAATGATGATAATAATAATAATCCACTGACAATCCAAATTCCCAGCTTTGCAACAACAAAGTCGAAACTGTTTCACATTTAATATGTGGATGCAGAAAAATTGCACAGAGTACAAATACAAATAATAATAATAATAATACTTTATTGTCAGTGCACAATATATGCACAATGAGATTGGTTGAGCAACCTCAGTGCATCCGAGGTGGCACAGAGCCAAGGTGGCGCAGTGGTTAGGGTGCAGGCCACTTCAGCTGACTGTTATCACCGGCTCAAGCCTTGACTCAGCCTTCCATCCTTCCGAGGTGGGTGAAATGAGGACCCAGACTTTGGGGGCGATATGCTGACTCTGTAAACCGCTTAGAGAGGGCTGAAAGCCCCATGAAGCGGTATATAAGTCTAACTGCTATTGCTATTGCTATCCCCATCAACACAATACAACTCACAGTGAAGACAAAAAGAAGGAGAAGAAAAAATATCCCTAACCCACTAAATCATATTAACAAACACCCAGTCTCATTACACCAGTGTCAACATGTTATACGCATTGTGCCAGCACTGCAACTTCCTCATATTACATGTGGCTGGTCCATCCATAATATAAACAACGAAGAAAGAAATGAGAAATGTTGATGCTATGAAAGGTAAGCTGTAGTATAGCTGTAGTTGCTATGTAAACATTTACTTGTCTCAGAGGGCAACTGGCTTGTAATCCTGATACATACCCTACCCTTGGCAGGATTCCACTTCCAATGTTTATTCTTATTTACTTGAATTTTAAAGCCACCCAATCCCAACGGATTCTGGATGATATAGAAAATAAAATATATAATTTTTTTAAAAAAAATAAGCAAATGCACAAACCACACAGATATAACAAAGAACAAAAAAAAATGAGGAGTTAGTGACAGCAATAGTACATCCACATTTGGGATCAAAATCAGCTTTCAGAGCTTTGTGAAATATGATAACTGTTTAGGGTTGGAAGATTCCCCCCCCCCAAACTGGAAAACTGGATATGCAAAACTCCCTGGGAACATTGCCTTAAAACGCGTAATTAAACAGAATATTTTGCCAGTTAATGGGCTCAGCTGTTTATAGTGATGAATTGGTGGAGCAAAGCAATGATCTCACTGCCACTTACAATTCTTGCTCTACCATAATTCTATCAGAAATGCAAATTAAATCAGGTACCCTATTTCCCTGAAAATAAGCCCTCCCCGGATAATAATAGAGCCGAGGTGGCGCAATGGTTAGAGTGCAGTACTGCAGGCTACTTCAGCTGACTATTAGCTGCAGTTCGGCGGTTCAAATTTCACCGGCTCAAGGTTGACTCAGCCTTCCATCCTTCCGAGGTGGGTGAAATGAGGACCCGGATTGTTGGGGGCGATATGCTGACTCTGTAAACCACTTAGAGAGGGCTGAAAGCCTTATGAAGCGGTATATAAGTCTAACTAACTGCTATTGCTATTGCTATAATCCCATGCTCGCCGCCTTCAGCACCTCAAAAATAATAACACCTCCCTGAAAATAAGGTCAAGCGTTATTTTCAGGGGTCAAAAGAAAATAAGACCCTGTATTATTTTCTGGGGAAAGTAGTATTAATTTGGGATATCAAGTTTTCTTTTCCCTATTAATAGTATGCTGTGTTAAGCCAATGACCTTAGGTAGCTGGTAGAGTTTAAAGCAAGAATTGAATATTGTTTTAATGTAATATAAAACAAGCTAGAAATGAGGATAGAAAAATCCCCCCTCCGTCCCACAAAGAAACCCAAGATATATTCTAGCACATGTATATTAATTAGCTGCAAAATCTGGATGTCTATATAGATAATCCTCAGTTTATTTTGTTTAGTGCGAAATCATTGCACTAAAAATCTTTTGCCTTCATTCAACCGTTCAAAGTTACACCGGCACTGAAAAATAAACGACTTATGACCATTTTTCACACTTATGACCATTGCAGCATCCCGATGGGTCACGTGATCAAAATTCAGACGCTTGGGAGCTGACTCGTATTTATGACGGTTGCAATGTCCCTTTGGTCACCTTCTGATGAGCAACGGCAACGGGGAAGCCGGAGCCACCTAACAACTGGGTTACTCATTTAATGCCGCAGTGGTTCTCTTAACAACGGTGGCAAGAAGAGTCATAAAACGGCGCAAAACTCGCTTAATAAATGTCTCTTAGCAAGATCAATGTTGAACAAACACCTGAATTTTGATCACATGATTATGGGGGGTGCTAGGAAGGTTTTAAATGTAAAAATTGGCCATGAGTCACTGTTGCAATTTTAACGGTCACTAATTGAACTATTGTAAGTTGAGGACATCCTGTATAATATCATAACTGAGACCTTATACCATTTCAGGCAAAGGATGGTCCAACCTCTTTGTTTAAAAACTTCCAGTGTTGGAACATTCACAATCTCTGGTGGCCAGCTATTCCACTGGTTAATTGTCTTCGCTGTCAGGTGGCGCAGTGGTTAGGGTGCAGTACTGCAGGCCACTTCAGCTGACTGTTATCTGCAGTTCAGCGGTTCAAATCTCACCGGCTCAAGGTTGACTCAGCCTTCCATCCTTCCGAGGTGGGTGAAATGAGGACCCAGACTGTGGGGGGCGATATGCTGACTCTGTAAACCACTTAGAGAGGGCTGAAAGCCCTATGAAGCGGTATATAAGTCTAACTGCTATTGCTATTGCTAACTTCCTCCTTAGCTCTATGTTGTTTCTCTCCTTGGTTAGTTTCCATCCATTGTTTCTTGTGCTGCCTTCTGATGCTTTGGAAAATATGTTGACCCCACTTCTTCTTTGGGGAAGCCCCTTAGATATTGGAAGACTGCTATCATGTCCTTCTTTACCTTTGAATCTACACTAATTGGCATACACTAAAATGAAATTCTGTGGCATGCTGAACAACCGTCTCGCTTAGCAACAGATATGTTGGCCTCTGCGGTGGCCATAAATCAAGGACTACCTACATCAAGAAAATTTGATGATACAGAAATAGCAATTAGAAGTATTAGATGCCAACCTGCCTTCCCTTAAGGACCTGGACACTGCAGGAGTCAAAAAGAGGGACGTGAAAATATCTACAGACCCCTCGCATCCTGGGCATAAAGTGTTTCAACTCCTACCCTCAAAACGACACTATAGGCCACTGCACACCAAGACAACTCGACACAAGAACAGCTTTTTCCCCGAACGCCATCACTCTGCTAAACAACTAATCCCCAAACCACTGTCAAACCATTTACTAAGGCTGTGTTACTATTACTATTAGTCTTCTCATTGTTCCTATCACCCATCTCCTCCCACTTATGACTGCAGGACTGTAACTTTGTGGCTTGTATCTTTATGATTTATATTGATATTGATTGTTTCCTGATTGCTTATTTGTACCCTGTGACTATCATTAAGTGTTGCACCTGATAATTCTTGATGAATGTATCTTGTATTTTTTTGTACACCAAGAGCATCTGCCCCAAAGACAAATTCCTTGTGTGTCCAACCACACTTGGCCAATAAAGTATTGTATTGTATTGTATTGTATTGTATTGTATTCCATTCCATTCCATTCTATATTCATTCCATTCTTCTTCTCTTCTCTTCCATTTATTATATTCTCCATTCTCCATTCTCCATTCTCTATTATTATTATTATTATTATTATTATTATTATTATTATTATTATTATTATTATTATACAATTGTATCACAGCGGCCAGTTGTTTCGCCGGATTTGGCATTGGTTACTAGTCGGGCCCCGACTAGTAGTATTATTATTATTATTATTATTATTATTATTATTATTATTATTATTATTATTATTATTATTGTACAATTGTATCACAGCGGCCAGTTGTTTCGCCGGATTTGGCATTGGTTACTAGTCGGGCCCCACCCAGGGGCCTAGGACGTCGTGACGTATTTTCGTAATATGCGTGCAGATCCAAGCAGTGCGGCTTTTTGCATTTGACTGATGGTGAT
The DNA here is from genome assembly GCF_051295495.1 of Thamnophis sirtalis. Taxonomy (NCBI): domain Eukaryota; kingdom Metazoa; phylum Chordata; class Lepidosauria; order Squamata; family Natricidae; genus Thamnophis; species Thamnophis sirtalis. Next base: position 80,349,095 of record NW_028261389.1, read on the forward strand.
TTTGTCAATTTTTAACTGTTTTAAATGTAATTCCAGTTATTATTATTATTATTATTATTATTATTATTATTATTATTATTATTATTATTTATTGGTTTTGTATGCCGCCCACTCTCGGAAGACTCTGGACAGCTTACAATAAAAAGGGAAAGGGGGATACAAAAATAAAAACAACAGTTTAAAATTGCGACAACATTCACAACCTAGGGTGGGGCTGGACAATTCAACAGCCCCAGGCCTGCCGGAACAGCCAGGTCTTCGTTGCTTTACAAAAGGCCGGAAGGGTAGTGAGGGTCCGGATCTCAGCGGGGAGATCGTTCCATAGGGCCGGAGCAGCTACAGAGAAGGCCCTCCCCTGGGGGGTCGCCAGTCTACGTTGACCGGCCGATGGAATCCGGAGGAGGCTTAGTCTGTGGGATCTAATCGGTCTGTGGGAGATAATTGGCAGGAGGCGGTCTCTCAGCCTATTATTCTATTTCTGTTCTATTCTATATTCATTCCATTCTTCTCTCTTCTCTTTTTTCATGTCTTCTCTTCTCTTCCATTCCCTTCCATTTATTATATTCTCTATTATTTCTTATTCTATTTCTGTTCTATTCTATATTCATTCCATTCTTCTCTCTTCTCTTTTTTCATGTCTTCTCTTCTCTTCCATTCCCTTCCATTTATTATATTCTCTATTATTTCTTATTCTATTTCTATTCTATTCTATATTCATTCCATTCTTTTCTTCCCTTCCTTTCTATTTATTATATTCTCTATTCTCTATTATTTCTTATTCTATTTCTGTTCTATTCTATATTCATTCCATTCCTCCCTTCTCTTCTCTTTTCTCTTTTTTCTTCCCTTCCTTTCCATTTATTCTATTCTATATTCTATATTATTTCTTATTCTATTTCTATTCTATTCTATTCTTCATTCCATTCTTCTCTTCTCTTCTCAATGGAAACATTGTAATGATGCAAACATTCGATGCAAACTTGTTGCCTTTGGCAGAGTTTGCAATTCGCCAGAGGGGAGAAGGGGCTGCCCTGCCCCCCCCCTCCCCGCGCATTCCCCGTGGGCGTGTCCTCCGCCCCCTCCTCCCCGCCTCCCCCAATCGGGGCCGGGGGCGTTGTCGGGGGAGGCGGGGCGCCGCCTCTCTCTCTCTCCCGGGACCAGCCGAGCCGGATGGCCGCGATGGCTGCGCGTTGCTTGGCCGGCTGGAGGCCGCTGCTGGCCCGCTGGCCCCGGGGCCGCGCCGGCTACCACAGCGAGCGCGGCGTCTACGGCTACAAGCCCGGCCAAGCGGAGCAGGAGCCCCGCGGGGGCCACGAGCGAGCGGCATCCTGGCGGCCAGCAGGTGGGACGGAGGGGGGGGGGGGATGCCCAGGAGGAGGAGGGAGGGAAGGAAGGCAGGAAGGAAGGAAGGAAATAGGAATGGCAGAGAGGAAGGGAGGAAATAGGAATGACAGAGAGAAAGGAAGGAAGGAAGGAAGGAAGGAAGGAAGGAAGGAAGGAAGGAAGGAAGGAAATAGGAATGACAGAGAGGAAGGAGGGAAGGAAGGAAGGAAGGAAATGGGAATGACAGAGGAAGGGAGAGAAAAATAGGAATAAGAGAGAGTAAGGGAGGAAGGAAATATGAATGACAGAGAGGAAGGAAGGAAATAGGAATGACACAGAGGAAGGGAGGGAGGAAATAGGAATGAGAGAGGAAGGGAGGAAGAAAGGAAATAGGAATGACAGAGAGGAAAGGAGGAAGGGAGGAAGGAAATAGGAATGACAGAAAGAAAGGAAGGAAATAGGAATGACAGAGAGGAAGGGAGGAAGGAAATAGGAATGACAGAAAGAAAGGAAGGAAATAGGAATGACAGAGAGAAAGGAAGGAAGGAAGGAAGGAAATAGGAATGACACAGAGGAAGGGAGGGAGGAAATAGGAATGAGAGAGGAAGGGAGGAAGAAAGGAAATAGGAATGACAGAGAGGGAAGGAGAGAGGAAGGAAATAGGAATGACAGAAAGGAAGGAATGAAATAGAAATGACAAAGAGGAAGGGAGGGAGGGGATGAGGAGAAGGAAGGAGGACAGGAAGAGAAAGGAAAGGAAGGGGAGGAGTAGAAGGAAGGAAGAGGAGAAAGGGAAGGAAGAGGAGAAAGGGAAGGAAGAAAAGAAAGGGAAGGAAGAAAAGAGATGAAAGAAGGAAGGGGATGCGGAGGGAGGGAGGAAGGAGGAAGGGAAAAAGGAAGAGAGGAAGGGGGAGGTGGAGGAGGATGGCTTGAGTTCCTAGTTGCCTCTCCAGGCCAGATAGCTTGAAATCCTTGTAATGCCAGGTGGGCTCTTCCTTCTGCCCCTCCTCCCCTGAAAACTAGCTTTTGATTGTTATTATAATTACCCAGCCTCTATAAAGTTGAACTTCAAAGGCATGTGGGTGAAAGTGACTTGATCATCACCATACTGGCAGACCAGGGATCTTCTGGTTTCCTTCTTGCTGGATCAGACTTTATCCTGCGGCCGAGGAGGGGAGAGGCTTCTTCTCTGCCCCTCTTAAAACAAACATATAGGAGAAAATACGGCTTTCCTAAACCCCAAGTAAACCTGCGTGAGATGGTTTTGGCGAGGGCAGCTCTCCTGGCACTTACCCCACAATTTCTGCCATGATGGGGAAAAAACCATTTTTACTTTTCAACTAAATTTCATTACAGGGCAGGAATCAATCCAGTTTCCTTATAGACAAATATTCACATTAAAATAGCAAAGCCTTCTCTTTAATAGATACAGCGGGCTCAGTGAAGGGATATGTATTGGTAGGCATTCAAACAACCAGTGGGAATCTATATTTTGCTTTTTACATTTTTTTAAAATATCCTTCTGCATTGTTTTCAGAATTCTGAAGCCATACAGAGAAACCTCTCAATTTATGGCCACAATCGAGCCCCAAATTTCTGTCGTTAAGTGAGACAGTTGTTAGGTGAACTTTGTCCCATTTTACGGTGCAACCTTAAGGGAATCATTACAGTCGTTAGGTTAGTAACACGGTTATTAAGTGAATCGGGCTTCCTCATTCGCTTTGCTTGTTAGAAGGTTGCAAACATCTTTCTCCTATTTTTCCTGCAAAAACATCCCTGTGAGGTGGGCTAAGAGAGTAGGACTGCCCCAAAGTGTCCTTGGGATCATGTGATCCCAGGACACTGAGACCGTCATAATATCAATCGCAATAGCAGTTAGACTTATATACCGCTTCATAGGGCTTTCAGCCCTCTCTAAGCGGTTTACAGAGTCAGCATATTACCCCCAACAACAATCCGGGTCCTCATTTTACCCACCTCGGAAGGATGGAAGGCTGAGTCAACCCTGAGCCGGTGAGATTTGAACCGCCGAACTGCCAAACTAGCAGTCAGCTGAAGTAGCCTGCAGCGCTGCACTCTAACCACTGCACCACCTTGGCTCAGTACGAGTCACCTCAAATACGAGTCACCTCAAGGCTCGATTATTGCAACGCGCTCTACATGGGGCTACCCTTGAAAAGCGTTTGGAGACTACAGCTAGTCCAGAATGCGGCCGCGCGAGCGATATTGGGTGCACCGAGATACACCCATATTACACCTGTCCTCCGCGAGCTGCACTGGCTGCCAATTGATCTCCGGATGCAATTCAAGGTGTTGGTTATCACCTTTAAAGCCCTACAAGGCTCAGGACCAGCGTATCTGCGAGACCGCCTATTGCCACACACCTCCCAACGGCCGATAAGATCCCACAGGGTGGGCCTCCTTCGGATACCGTCAGCCGGTCAGTGTCGGCTGGCGGGCCCCCGGAGGAGAGCCTTCTCTGTGGCTGCTCCGACCCTGTGGAATCAGCTACCCCCAGAGGTCCAGACCTTACCCACTCTCATGGCCTTCAGAAAAGCTATTAAAACCTGGCTATTCCTGCAGGCCTGGTGCTGTTGACCTCACTGTTGAGGTCCAGCCCCGATTAGAACGAATGCGTGTCCTGTGAATTTTAAACTATCCTTTTCTTATTTTCCTTTTCTTTCTCTTCTTTCTTCTTTTGTAAGCCGCCCGGAGTCCTTCGAGATTGGGCGGCATATAAATTTAATAAATGAAATGAAATAAATGAGTTGCCAAGTGGGAGGCAGTGACGGTCGTAAATGTGATAAACATCATTTTTTGCAAGCGTTTTTGGGGAAAAAACGCTAAAATTACACTTCTTCTCTTTAATTTGCAGCCGACCACGGACTGGCTCGTTTAGTGACGGCGTACCACGAACATGGCCACAAAGCTGCCAAAATCAATCCTCTCTTTACTGGCCAGGCTGTGATGGAGGCGGTGCCGGAAATTCAGGTGTTGGCGGAAACCTTACAAGGTCCTTTCAATACAGCAGGTAACGTTAAATCGTTACGGTGTGGGTCTTTTTTACAGTTGTATCCCGGTTCAGAATATAGGGACGTGGTGGCTCAGTGGCTTAAACGCTGAGCTTGTCGATCAGAAAGGTCTGCAATTCGGCGGTTCGAATCCCTAGCGCCGCGTAACAGAGTGAGCTCCCGTGACTTGTCTCAGCTTCTGCCAACCTAGTAGTTCAAAAGCAGGTAAAAATGCAAGTAGAAAAATAGGAACCATCTTTGGTGGGAAGGGAACAGCGTTCCGTGCGCCTTCGGCATTGAGTCATGCCGGCCACATGACCACGGAGACGTCTTCGGACAGCGCTGGCTCTTCGGCTTTGAAACGGAGATGAGCACCGCCCCCTAGAGTCGGGAACGACTAGCACACATGTGCAAGGGGAACCTTTACCTCGCACCTTACCCAGTCAGAAATGGCTTTTACTGCAGTGGTGGAAGATCTGAGAATGGAGAAGTTAAGTGGAGTTGACCCTGATTGTACATGGGTGAAGTTCATCAGGAAACCCTAAAGCTGGAAACTTGACTGAGAAAATGAAAAAATAATAATTCCAAAACAGAGTAATGACAAACTATTCCGTATTGTATGTTATTTTATTGATGTATATCCCACCTTTATTATTTTTGTATAAACAACTTAAGGTGGTGAATAAATCCAAAACATCTGTCTCCTATTTTTCCTGCAAAATCATCCCTGTGAGGTGGGTTGGGCTAAGAGAGGACTGGCCCAAAGTCACCCAGTTAGCTTTCATGGTAGAACTCCCAGTCTCCTGGTGATTGGCCCAAAGTCTCTCACAATCTCCTAGTTTCTAGGTGCCTTAACCCTTGGGCCAAATTGGCTCTCTTCGGTTGCCATGAATAGGCCTATAAACTCCACCAGAGTCCAATGCAACTGAAGGTTTTGCAAGGAGAAAGAACATTTGTGTTATTGTTGGAATCTTTGATGGTTGAACAGCTGAATAGCTTTTCTTTCTTTCTTTCTTTCTTTCTTTCTTTCTTCCTTCCTTCCTTCCTTCCTTCCTTCCTTCTTTCCTTCTTTGTTTCATTCCTTCCTTCCTTCCTTCTTTCCTTCTTTCTTTTCTTCCTTCTTTCCTTCTTTTCTTCCTTCCTTTATTTTCCTTCCTTCTTTCCCTTCTTCCTTCTTTCCTTCCTTCCTTTATTTTCCTTCCTTCTTTCCCTTCTTCCTTCTTTCCTTCCTTCCCATCCTCCTTCTTTCTTTTCTTTCCTTCCTTCTTTCCTTCCTTCCTTCCTCTTTCCTTCTTTCCTTCCTTCTTTCCTTCCTTCCTTCCTTCCTTCTTTCCTTCTTTCTTTTCTTCCTTCTTTCCTTCCTTCCTTCCTCTTTCCTTCCTTCCTTCCTCTTTCCTTCCTTCCTTCCTTCTTTCCTTCTTTCTTTCCTTCCTTCTTTCCTTCTTTTCTTCCTTCCTTTATTTTCCTTCCTTCTTTCCCTTCTTCCTTCTTTCCTTCCTTCCTTTATTTTCCTTCCTTCTTTCCCTTCTTCCTTCTTTCCTTCCTTCCCTCCCTCCTTCTTTCTTTTCCTTCCTTCCTTCCTTCCTTCCTCTTTCCTTCTTTCCTTCCTTCTTTCCTCCTTTCCGTCTTTCTTTTCCTTCCTTCCACTTCAGGGCTTTTGAAGATGGGGAAGGAGGAAGCCTCGCTCGAAGATGTCCTGTCTTACCTGGAGGACATCTTCTGTGGACATATCTCCATCGAGACCAGCCAGCTGTCCAGCATGCAAGAGAAGGAGTGGATGGCCAAACGGTTTGAGGAACTGAAGCAAGAAGCTTTTACTACCGAAGAGAAAAAGTATTTGTCCAAGATCATGCTAGAATCTCAGGTGCATCGTAGGCATGTCTGCTCATTGAAATACAGAAAGAAATATCCATTATACTAATTGCACAGTTGAGCGTAGAAGTATCTCTTATCTCTGTTCCTGTCTTCTTTCTATCTATCTATCTATCTATCTATCTATCTATCTATCTATCTATCTATCTATCTATCTATCTTCTTTCTCTATCTATCATCTTTCTATTATCTATCTATCTATTCATCTATCTATCTATGATCTATCTATCATTCTATATCTATAATCTATATCTATCTATCTATCTCTATGATCTATCTATCTATCTTATCTATCATTCTATATCTATCATTTATATGTATCTATCATTTATCTATATGTATCTATCATCTTTCTATATCTTTCATTCTATATCTATCATTATATGTATCTATCGTCTTTCTATATCTATCTATCATCTATATCTGTCATCTTTATCTATTTGTCTGTCTATCTATCTATCTATCTATCTATCATTCTATATCTATCATTTATCTATATGTATCTATCATCTATCTATATGTATATCATCTTTCTATATCTATCATCTATCTATCTATATATATCTATCATATCTATCTATCTATCTATCTATCTATCTATCTATCTATCTATCTACCTACCTACCTACCTACCTACCTACCTACCTACCTACCTACCTATCATTCTATATCTATCATTTATCTATATGTATCTATCATTTATCTATATGTATCTATCATCTTTCTATATCTATCTATCATCTATATGTATCTATCATCTTTATCTATCTATCTATCTATCATTCTATATCATTTATCTATATGTATTTATCATCTTTCTATATCTATCTATCATCTATATGTATGTATCTACCTACCTACCTACCTACCTACCTACCTACCTACCTACCTACCTACCTATCTATCTATCTAATCTCTATATCTATCTATCTATCTATCTATCTATCTATCTATCTATCTATCTATCTATCTATCTATCTATCTATCTATCTATCTCCTGGGGTTTGTAGAAGAAAGTCAATATAGTCCGTGCTGATCTCAGCCTTATTACAGAAATACAGAAGATAAGCGCCAAACATTTGTTTGAGGTTCAAATTAGCGCACTGTGTATTTATACTGGCCCAGGGGTGACTGCGTGAGCAGCGTACAAAGTCCAGCGAATCGATCTCTCCCCAACCAGGAGGAACTGAGGACCTTGGTTTGAAAAACACCCGATTTCCAGAGAGAAGGTTAAGGTCGACTGTCTTATTGATAGACTGAATAACTTTATTGTCACTTTGAATGCGTGCTAATCGGCATGCATTCAAATGGAATTTCTCTGCATGCAGCTCTCCAAGGCTCGCCACCTACAGTATATAGTACATAAACAGGACAAGAAAATAAATAAGTAAATAAAAAGTGTGCATATGCATAGATATTACATGACGCAGAGAAACAACACCGTCTAGTTCAGAGGTATAATGAATCGTAGAGTTTACCAGAAGGATGGCCTAGATAACAAATATCATTTGTTATCTGTGACCAGGTGTTGTGGCTCCAGTGGGCATTGGAGCTGCCATCAAATTCGGACAGTGAGGAGGTTGGGGAGGAACCTGGGCCAGTCCTGGAGTCTGGGGAAGGCTCTGCTGAGGGCTCTGTGTCGGAGGCAGAGAGGGGGCCAGGGCCGTCTGACAGTTATCAGCTGCCTTCGGAGTCAGACATCAGTGAGGCAGAAGAACAGCTGGAGCCTGTTCCCAGTGTGTGCATGCGCAGAGTGGCCAGATGAAGGGAGCATCTAAGGAACAGGGGTTGACTTGGGAGTAAGCCACAGGTGGACGCTGAATGGCCCCTCCCAGAGGAAATAAAAGAGGAGCGAAAAGGGAGTGGAGTTAGCAGGAGACAATGAGTTCGCTTCATTGGTTCGTGACTCTCCGAGATTCCTTGCCAAGTTCTGCAGAGATCGGCCTGGCAGCTCTCCAAGCCAGATAAGGTCTGTGACTAGAAATCCTCCCTTGAAAGCTGGATGTGATGGAGCAGAATTCACAGCCATTTAATAAAAGGGGTTTTCCTCGGGACAAGGAGTTTATTTCATGCTCTTAGGAAGCTTCAGTCAGAACACCAGGCTAGTATAAATGTCAAACATCCTGTAAAAATATAGGATTAAATTTAAAGAGGTGGGAAAGAGTCTAAAATTCTTTTAGGCTTTATTTTATATATCCTTTTTTTAAAAAAAAATTATATTCTAATCAACAACTGATAGGCTGTACAATTTCATCTTTAGCAGGGAGCCCAGTGGGTCCTTGACTTATGACCACGATGGAGCTCCAAAGTGAGAAAGTTGCTAAGTGAATTTTGCCCCATTTTACGACCTTCCTTGCCACGGTTGGTAAGCGAATCACTGCAGTTGTAAAGTTAGTAACACGGTCGTTAAATGAATCCGTCCTCCTCCATTGGCTTTGTTTGCCAGCAGGTCGCAAGAGGGGATCACATGATCCCGGGACAATGTGACCGTCATAACTATGAGTCAGTTGCCAAGTGTCTGAATTTGGATCACGTGATCATGGGGAGACTTCTAAGTTTGAAAAAATGGTCCTAACTCACTTTTTCAGTGCTGTCGTAACTTTGGTTGTAAGTCGAGGACTGCCTGTATATTAGAATCTGGGGTGGCCAATGAAGTGAGTTAAATCCCTAACGCCAAGGTTTTACTTTTCACAGGAGTTTGACCGCTTCCTAGCCACCAAGTTTGCCACAGTGAAGCGCTACGGGGGCGAAGGGGCGGAGAGCATGATGGGCTTCTTCCATGAATTGCTGAAGATGTCCTCGTATAGCGGCGTAACGGATATCGTCCTCGGGATGCCACACCGGGGAAGACTTAATCTCCTCACAGGCCTCCTTCACTTCCCACCCGAGGTGAGGAAAGGGGTGGGTTTTTAAACAGGGATAGAGAATAGAATAGAATAGAGAATAGTATAGAATATAATAGAAAGAAGAATAGAATAGAAAATTGTTCTGACCCCCTCTTCCATCCAGTAACGAAAGCCGAGACAAGCTTAACTGGAATGTCCTTTAATAACAAGACCAAAATCTCGGTGGCTGAAAGCCAAGCAAACAAACAGATAAGGACCTTGGCAGCAACTCAGACAAGCCTTGGCAGCAATCCAGCTTGCCAAGTAGTTACAACAGTTCTCGTTAGTCTTGCGTTGACTTCTGCAAGAGGCCCGTGTGCACCAGCAGTCTTTTTTATAGTCTGGAAAGGAGCCTAATGACCACCAGCTGAGCGCAATTACCTCCTGTAATTGCGTAATTGTTCCTGACGCCTAGTAGCTCTTCGATGGCGTGCATCCAGGAACAACTCACTGCTGGTTTCTGGATCACACTCCCTTGTCTCCTCGCCACTGGTCCAAGGCTCAGGTGCCTCCTGGTGGCCAACCAGCCTCTCTGCACCCTGCTCGGAGTCGGAACCCTGTCCAGGGTCCTCCAGAGCCGACTTAGAGGGCCCCTTGCTGTGGGAGTCTGGTGGTAGCTCCAACGGCTCCTGCTGGGCCACAACAGAAAATGGAGTGGAATATGGAATATAGGGGATAGGATAGATAAGATAGAATAGAATAAGGGAGGGGAAAAAGAGAAGAGAAGATATAGAATAGAATAGAATAGAATAGAATAGAATAGAATAGAATAGAATAGAATAAATGGAATGGAATGGAATTAAATGGAAGGGAAGGGAAGGGAAAAGAGAAGAGAAGAGAAGAGAGAATAGGGAATGGAACAAAACAGAAAAGAACAGAATAATAACTTTATTGTCACTTTCAATGTACGCTAATCAGCGTACATTAAAACAAAAATTCTTTGCATGCAGCTCTCAAAGGGTCACCACCTCCAATGCACACCACATAATCATGACAAAATGAATAAATAAATACAAAACAATGCATACGCCCACCCTATATTCTATGACACAGAGAAACAACACTGTCTAGTCCAGATGCATCCATGTAGATGGCGAGAAAAACGAATCTTGCGTGTTTACCAGACGGACGGCCGAGGGAACAAAGCCGTTGCAGAATCTGGTAGCCCCGCAAGAAAATTTCTCATCATTCAAAAACCGCGGAGGTGAGTCACCCGCCATTCTCTTCTTGCTTTCCCGCCCAAAGCTGATGTTTCGTAAGATGCAAGGCTTGAGCGAATTCCCGGAGGACTCCGCTGCCATTGGGGACGTCCTCTCCCACCTCACGGCCTCGGTGGAGCTGGACTTCGGGTCCCACCGCCCGATTCACGTCATCCTGTTGCCGAACCCTTCCCACCTGGAAGCCATCAACCCCGTGGCGGTCGGCAAAACTCGAGGGAGGCAGCAAACGTTGTCGGATGGGGATTACTCCTTAGCCAGTTCGGCTCGGCCGGGAGATAAAGTCATTTGCCTGCAGGTATTTGGAGAAATTCCCAGCCAAAAAATAAATAGGAACAAGAAATGGGAAGAATAAGGTTCTGATTCGCCCCACCCGAATGTTGAATGAAAGTTGCGTTTTATTGTTTTATTTTTATTTATCCACTGTCTTATGTTTTTTGTGTTGCACCCCCCTTCCCATGTATTGTAAGCCGCCCTGAGTCCCCTCAGGGAAAAGGGCAGCCTATAAATCATAAATAAAATCCTAAAAATCCTAAAGAAGGGAGGGACGGATAGATGGGAGATAATCATTTAAACTTTCAACCGTGCCCCGAGGGCGTAAGAGACATTGCAAAAACTCAACTCTGCCTGGTCTTGTTCTTTTCCCCCCAGGTGAGAGACAAAACAAGGGATGCCAGAGGAATTAAACAAATTATGTTGCTTAGCTGATGACGAAAATGATAATGGAGGAGCAATTATTGCTCTGGGGAGTTTTCAATGGCTAAGACTACCGTATTTTGCAGAGTATAAGACGCTCCGAAGTATAAGACGCACCTAGCTTTCGGGGAGGAAAAGAAGGGAAAAAATTCTGCCTCTGCCTCCCATCAAATTGCCTCCTTGCAACAAACAGCAAACAGTACCGACAATATACACTGTTTGTTGTGTGTTTCTGTCCATGTGTGCCTGATCCATAGAAATAGCAAAGAATTGGAGAATTCTTCCTTCCTTCCTTCCTTCCTCCATTCTTTCCTTCCTTCTCCATCACTGGAGGTTTTTAAGAAGAGACTGGACAGGGTCTTCTGCTTGAGCAGGGGGTTGGACTAGAAGACCTCCAAGGTCCCTTCCAACTCTCTTATTCTGTTATGCTGATTTCCTTCCTTCCTTCCTTCCTTCCTTCCTTCCTTCCTTCCTTCCATCCATCATTCCTTCCTTCCTTCCATCCATCCATCCATCCATCCATCCATCCTTCCTTCCTTCTCCATCACTGGAGGTTTTTAAGAAGAGACTGGACAGGGTCTTCTGCTTGAGCAGGGGGTTGGACTAGAAGACCTCCAAGGTTCCTTCCAACTCTGTTATTTTGTATTCTGAAAGCCATCTTTTGGAAGGAGTCTCAACTGTTAAGGCTTTATCAGTTTTTTTTGTGACCGACACCATTTTTATCTTTGGGATAACAGGTTCACGGAGACGCTTCGTTCTCCGGCCAAGGGATTGTTCCGGAAACGTTTACCCTTTCCAACCTACCCCATTTCAGAATCGGGGGAAGCGTCCACCTCATCGTAAATAACCAACTGGGCTACACCACCCCGGCGGAGCGAGGAAGGTCCTCTCTGTATTGTAGCGATATCGGTAGGTCTCGTTGGGTTTACGAAAAGGATTGCTTAAAAATACAGAAATCTGGAATTGGACTCGGAGGCTGAATGAGTGGAATCCTCTGTAGTTCAATGTGTGCAGAATCTAAAGAGGACAATTGATCCCTGCATCTTGTGATGGACAGGTGTGGGTGTGTCAAGTAAGGATGTTGTGGTGGGTGAGGTCACATCAGGTGTGAGTCACATCATGCTGTGGCCCATCAACAGCCAGTAGAGCTAGCAGCTGATTCGGACAGTGAGGAGGTTGGGGAGGAACCTGGGCAGGTCCTGGAGTCTGGGGAAGGCTCTGAGGAGGGCTCTGTGTCAGAGGCAGAGAGGGGGCCAGAGCCGTGTGCCAGTTATCAGCTGCCTTCAGAGTCAGACATCAATGAGGCAGAAGAACAGCTGGAGCCTGTTCCCAGTGTGCGCATGCGCAGAGCTGCCAGATGAAGGGAAGAGCTAAAGAACAGGAGTTGACTTGGGAGTAAGGCCACAGGTGGACGATGAACGGCCCCTCCCAGAGGAAATAAAAGAGGAGCGAAAGGGGAGTGGAGTTTGCAGGAGAGACGATTAGTTCGCTTAATTGGTTCGTGACTCTCCGAGACTCCTTGCTAAGTTCTGCAGATATGGTTTTCAATTGATGTCCCATCTAGAATCATGACGGTTACAGATGATTTTGTAGTTTTGTTCCTGAATAGGAAGGCGGAAATTCCCCAAAACTGGAGTTCCACCTGACCAGACGTTCTCAGAGAATTAAGTTGCGTGGAGTCCTCTTTGGTATGTCTTCACCACCTTCTTCTTCTTCTTCTTCTCCTCCTCCCCCTCCTCCTCCTTCTCTCTCCCTCTCTCTCTCTCTCTCTCTCTCTCTCTCTCTCTCTCTCTCTCTCTCTCTCTCTCTCTCTCTCTCTCTCTCTCTCTCCCCCCCCCCCCACCATGTTAGGTAAGATAGTCGGCTGTGCTGTTGTCCACGTGAATGGAGACGACCCAGAAGAGGTTCTCAGAGCTGCCCGACTGGCGGTGGAGTATCAGCGACTCTTCCGGAAGGATGTGATTGTGGACCTCCTCTGCTATCGGCAGTGGGGTCACAATGAACTCGATGAACCCTCTTTCACCAACCCCACCATGTATAAAATAATCAGGTAACACTTAATTATCAATCGGAAGAGCCGTTGGCCACGGAAGCACCTCTTCCTTCTCAGTTGACTTGGAGAAGAAGACAGAGGACCATCTGTTGGAGACGCTTGAATTCGAATTGTTTTTCACGCTTGCAGTGTTCCGGTGATGACGGGCGTCATAAAAAAGGGATTTTTAAAATCGGTTTCTATGTGTGGACTTCAATTCCCAGAATTCCCCAGCCTGCCTTCCCAGAAATCCACACGTCTTAAAACTGGCTGAGATTGAGATACGATTATGAGGGATTCTGGGAATTAAAATACATATAATTTAAAATAGCTATGATTGAGATTCGATGATGGGGGATTCTGGGAATTAAAATACATATAATTTAAAATACCTACAATTGAGATATGATGGTGGGAATTCTGGGAATTAAAATACATATAATTTGAAATAGCTACGATTGAGATATGATGGTGGGGGATTCTGGGAATTAAAATACATATCATTTAAAATAGCTACAATTGAGATATAATGGTGGGAATTCTGGGAATTAAAATACATATAATTTAAAATAGCTACGATTGAGATACAATGGTGGGAATTCTGGGAATTGAAATCCATATAATTTAAAATAGCTATGATTGAGATACGATGATGGGGGATTCTGGGAATTAAAATACATATAATTTAAAATAGCTACGATTGAGATACGATGGTGGGGGATTCTGGGAACTGAGATCCATATATCTTGAGATTGAGATACGATGGTGGGGTATTTTGGGAATTGAAATCCATATAATTTAAAATAGCTATGATTGAGAAATGATGGTGGGGGATTCTGGGAATTAAAATACATATAATTTAAAACGGCTAAGATTGAGATACGAAGGCTGGGAATTCTGGGAATTGAAATCCATGCATCTTAAAATAGCTAAGATAGAGAAATGATGGTTGGGAATTGAAATCCATGCATCTTAAAATGGCTGAGGTTTGGGAAACAAAACCTCATTTTGTGCGTTTTTGTGTCTCGTTTTTGCTGGATAGATCCCGGAAAAGCATCCCTGATACTTACGCGGAGGGCCTGGTGGCCGAGGGACTTACAACGGAGCAGGAAGTAGCGGAGATAAAAGCTTCCTATTACTCCAAGCTCAACGAGCATCTCTCCACCATGGCGATGTACGCGCCTCCCTGCCCCAACCTCCAGGCCCACTGGAGCGGCCTGGTGGACCCCACGCCGAGGGTCACAACGTGGGACACAGGGGTCCCTCTGCCACTCCTCCAGTATGTCGGAGTCAAGTCGGTGGAAGTGCCTGAAGAATTACAACTCCACAACCACATCCTGAAGACACACGCTCAGGTCCGACATCCTCAAATACAACTCTCGGCCTGCAGGAGGTTGTGACATGCAGTCCTTATCGCCACAATGGCGCCACAGAGGTTCTGTGGCTAAGCGAGATATTGGTTAAGAGAGCGATTTGCCTCATTTTGCGACCTTTTTTGCCACGGTTGTTAAGCGAATCGCCGTAGTCGTTAAGTTAGTAACCCGATGGTTAAGTGAATCGGGCTTCCCTCATTGACTTGGCAGGTCAGAAGGTCGTAAAAGGGGATGGCGTGAGCCCAGAACACTGCGACCGTCACAAATATGAGTCAGTTTGTTGTCATTCATTTACTTCAAGTATTGGATTGTGAGGCAAAAATATGTTTTGTAAAACTCGCTATTATGACTCCATATCTGAGGAGATTCTCCGTCAGCCAAGGTTCTCCTAAAAGTGCTTTCTCAAAAGGCGACGGGACTTTCTGCTTTTTCTTTGGAAAACGTTTCGCTTCTCCTCCAAGAAGCTTCTCCAGTTCTTCAGCTGACTTTCAAGGCAACTGGACTTTCTGGGTTTTTTTTCCTTGAAGAGGTTTCGCTTCTCATCCGCAGGAGGCTTCTTCAGTTCTGGAGGAAGGTTTTCAAGGAAAGACAAAAGTCCAGTTATTGGCCTTTCGGAAAAGCACTTTGGGGATTGCTGTTCCGTGATATTTGAAATTTTTAAAAAATAAGATGCTCTATGGCTTTTAAGACGGTATGTGAGGCATTGTGTTTCGGATAAAAATATCGTTAAATAATGTTAGCTTTTTAAACCAACAGCAGGAATGGGAGGAACAAACCGTTCCGTTGAATGCTTCCTATTTCATCTGTCCTTATCTTAAAAAGGAAACTTAAAAACAGGCAGGATTTTAGGACCGCATTCGAACCAGAAAGTCCCATTCAAGTGGCCGAGGCTTACTCCGTGGTGCAATTGGCAGGGATTATGTACAGGTTACGGTGTGCATGTAATACACAATGAAGTTATGGAGTGTGTGCGGTTGCCTGTTTCCCCGCCATCTGCAGTCATAGGCATATTGCTTAGATTTTCTGCAAAAATTAAGCACGAAATCCTTCGACCTTTCAGAAGTTGAAGTAACAAAATAATGATTTGCCTTTATCTCTGTTCTGTTCCTGTTCTGGTCTGTTCCCGTTCCTGTCCCATCCTGCTGCTCCTGTTCTGTTCCTGTTCCCGTTCCCATTCTGTCCTGCTCCTCCTGCTCCTGTTTTATTCTGTTCTGTTCCTGTTCCATTCTATTCTGTTCTTGTTCCTGTTTTGTTCCATTCTGTTCCTGTTCTGTTCTTATTCTGGTCTGTTCCCATTCCTGTTCTTGTTCCATTCTGCTCCTTCTGTTCCTGTTCCTGTTTTGTTCCATTCTGTTCCTGTTCTGTTCTTATTCTGGTCTGTTCTCATTCCCGTTCTTGTTCCGTCCTGCTGCGCCTGTTCTGTTCCTGTTCTGTTCCCGTTCCCATTCTGTCCTGCTCCTCCTGTTCCTGTTTTATTTTGTTCTGTTCCTGTTCCATTCTATTCTGTTCTTGTTCCTGTTCTGTCCTGCTCCTCTGTTCCTGTTCCTATTTTGTTCCATTCTGTTCCTGTTCTGTTCCTATTCTGGTCTGTTCCACTTCCCGTTCTTGTTCCGTCCTGCTCCTTCTGTTCTTGTTCTGTTCCTGTTCTGGTCTGATCCCGTTCCTGTTCTTGTTCTGTCCTGCTCCTCTTGTTCCTATTTTGTTCTGTTCTGTTCCTGCTTTGTTCCTGCTCCATTCCTGTTTCGGTTCTGTCCTACTCCTCCTGTTCCTTTTTTATTCTGTTCCTGCTCTGTTCTGTTCCTGTTCTGGTCTGTTCCCCTTCCCATTCTTGTTCCGTCCTGCTCCTTCTGTTCCTGTTCTGTTCTGTTCCCGTTCCTGTTCTTGTTCTGTCCTGCTCCTCTTGTTCCTGTTTTGTTCTGTTCCGTTCCTGCTTCGTCCCTGCTCCGTTCCCGTTCCGGTTCTGTCCTACTCCCCCTGTTCCTGTTTTGTTCTGTTCCTGCTCTGTTCTATTCTGTGTTGGGCACGCAGTCACGAGTGCTGAAGATGGAGGAAGGAGTGAAGTTAGACTGGGCCACTGCTGAAGCATTAGCCTTTGGTTCCCTACTGTGTCAAGGTAGGACTTTAAAACATAAAAGTTGCATCTGCTATGAAGCCAGGAAAATAAACATAAATGGGAAAAATGTAGAAGTCCACTTAGGAAAACCCTTGGCAGGAAGTCCAGTTCCCTCCTGAAAAAGCCCCTCTGCTGGGGAGGTCTCCTCATTTCTCAGGCTGCAAAAGAGACGGTGGAAGATTGGGACACTTGCAAGATTCTGCTAATGTACCTTTACAGGGACGCGGTGGCTCAGGGGCTAAGACGCTGAGCTTGTCGATCAGAAAGGCCGGCAGTTCCAATCCCTAGCGCCGCATAATGGAGTGAGCTCCCATGACCTCTCCCAGCTTCTGCCAACCTAGCAATTTGAAAGCAAAAATGCAAGTAGAAAAACAGGGACCACCTTTGGTGGGAAGGGAACAGCGTTCCGTGCGCCTTCAGCGTTGAGTCATGCCGGCCACATGACCACGGAGACGTCTTCGGACAGCGCTGGCTCTTCGGCTTTGTAACGGAGATCAGCACCGCCCCCTAGAGTCGGGAACGACTAGCACACATGTGCGAGGGAAACCTTTACCTTTACAATAAAGTAGAATGAGCTCATCTGGATATATTTCCTGTCCGATCCGCCTGAGAAGGTTGACCACGAGTGGTCATTAAACAATTTAATTTAAATTAATTAACCACATTTATATGCCGCCCAATCCCGAAGGACTCCGGGCTCCCTCAGTGTTGACTTGGCATTAAATCACACACCCCTCCACCTTATAAATAGGCCAAAAGAGATATTTAGAACCACCCAATGTTAGGAGAACTAGACAAACACTTATTTTAGCCAGAAGGAGAAGGCAAAACGGACCTGGAGATAGGTATAGAAGTCTTCATTTAGGGAAGTCCTTAGGAAGAAGCGAGGTCTTCCCCCTTCTGAATCTTTCACATTGTTATCAATCCTCACCACAGATTTGCTTTCTCCCAAGGTTTTAACCTTCGTCTGAGCGGGCAAGATGTCGGCCGGGGAACGTTTAGCCAGAGACACGCCATGCTGGTTTGTCAAGAGACGGGGGACACCTACATCCCTTTGAACCACATGTCTGCAGATCAGAAGGGCTTCCTTGAGGTGAGGAAGGGAGGTTGGGCCGAGAGGACTTCACCGCACGCGCTGCCTCGCGTGGACTTCACAAGGGAGACATTCTGGGGAGCGAAACTCCCGGGGCTCAAATAAGGTTTATTTCCAGGTCATCCCACGTTAGCTTGCTCTCTCTGAGAGCGCGCGGGGGTGTTGTGTTGTAATTTGTTTTCCACGCTGCTCATCGCTTGCAGTGCAGAGTTTCAGATAATACACAGAAAGAGAGAGAGAGGGAGGGAGAGAGAAAAGAGAAAGAGACAGAGAGAAAGAAAAAAGAGAGAGAATATAAAAAGAGAAAGAGAAATGAAGAGAGAAGAGAGAGAAAGGGAAAGAGTGGGAGAAAAAGAAAGAAAGAAGGAAAGAGAAAAAAGAAAGAGTGAGAAAAAAGAGAAAGAGAAAGGGAAAGAGAGAAAGAAAGAGGGAGAAAGAGAGGGAAAGAGGGAGAGAGAAGAAGACCATCCATCCGTCCATCCATATCGTTCTTTCTTTCCTTTGTTTTCTCCTTCCTTCCTTCTCTCTTCCTTTTCACCTCTTCCTTCCTTCCATCCATCCATATCATCCGGTCCATCCCTCCATCAGTGTCATCCATTCATCCATCCCTCCATGTCCTTCCATCCATAACCTCCTTTCCTTCCTTCCTTTTCTCCTTCCTTCTTTCTCTCTTCCTCTTCACTGCTTCCTTCCATCCATCCATCCATCCATCCATCCATAGCCTTCTTTCCTTCCTTCCTTTTCTCCTTCCTTCTTTCTCTCTTCCTCTTCACTGCTTCCATCCATCCATCCATAAGCTTCCTCAAATATTTTGCTTTTAGTGTGAGCGTGTGTGTGAGTGTGTGTGTGTGTGTGTGTGTGTGTTCGGAGGGGCCTATTCCCTGCAAATCCGCCGTTTCCCATTCTTGGGCCTCCCGTTCTCCCGTAGGTAAGCAACAGCCCCCTGTCGGAGGAAGCGGTGCTGGGCTTTGAGTACGGGATGAGCATCGACAGCCCCAACCTCCTGCCCATTTGGGAGGCTCAGTTTGGGGATTTCTTCAACGGGGCTCAGATCATCTTTGATACCTTTATCTCTGGAGGTGAGACCCGGAGGCCTCTTGGGAGGGAAAACATGGGATGGGAGAGAATATTTGGAGCTCAGGGTAGAAACGAAGGGCCCTTGGGGCTCTCTGAACTGGGCGGATTCCTTGCAGATGTTTCATGACCCCACTAGGGAGTAACATCAGTGCTAGAATGAAGGAGGAGGAGGACTGGGGGGGGGGGGTCCTTGGTGCTCTCTGAGCTTGGTGGTTTTCTTGGAGATGTTTCATTACCCAACTAGGGAACAGCATCAATCCTACAAGGGAAGGAGGGGTTTGGAAGGAGGAGGAGGAGGAGGACTGTGGGGTCCTTGGTGCTCTCCGAACTTGGTAGTTTTCTTGCAGATGTTTCATTACCCAACTAGGTAACATAATCAGTGCTAGAAGAGAGAGGGATTTGCAGAGAGGAGGAGGAGGAGGAAGAAGAAGAGGAGGAGAAGGAGGCAGAGGAGGAGGAGGAGGAGGAGGAGGAGGAGGAGGAGGAGGAGGAGGAGGAGGAGGATTGTAGGGTCCCTGGTGCTCTCTGAGTTTGGTGGTTTACTTGCTGACATCTCATAACCCAACTAGGGAACAACATCAGTGCTAGAAGGGAGTGTGGGGGTGTGGGGTTTGGGAGGGGGAGGAGGAGGAGGAAGGAAGGAAGGAAGGAAGGAAGGAAGGAAGGAAGGAAGGCAGACAGACAATTGTAGGGTCCCTGGTGCTGAGTTTGGTGGTTTACTTGCAAACGTCTCATGACCCAACTAGGTAACATCATCAGTGCTAGATGGCGGAGGGGTTTGCAGAGGAGGGGGAGGGCTCTTGATAGAGGGTAACGTTTATAGTTCAGGGTTGAAATGTGGGGTCCTTGGTGGGGTCTCTGAGCTTGGTTATTCCTTGGAGACATTTCATGACCCAACTAGGGAACATCATCAGTGCCAGGAGTGGGGTTTGCAGGGAGGAGGAGGAGGAGGAGGAGGAGGAGGAGGAGGAGGAGGAGGAGGAGGAGGAGGAGGAGGAGGAGGAGGAGGAGGAGGAGGAGGAGGAGGAAAAAAAGGACTGTGGAGTCCTTGGTGCTCTCTGAGCTTGGTTGCTTTCTGGGAGACATTTCATGAGCCAACTAGGTAGCGTCATCAGTGCCAGGAGGGAATGGGATTTTAATTCAATAGGCGGGAATGGCAGCTAAGCCGATAGTTGGGAGTCAAGGAAGGCTCCCTGAGGGGCTATTTGGCCGAGCTAAGAGGGTCTCACTTATTGACATGGGATGACTTCTCCTCTACAGGGGAGGCCAAGTGGCTCCTGCAGAGCGGACTCGTGGTCCTCCTTCCGCACGGTTACGATGGCGCTGGACCGGAACATTCCTCTTGCCGAGTCGAACGGTTCTTGCAGGTAGCCGGAGACGACTTCTGCCCTCCAGAGTTTACGCTCCTCTTTCTTCCCTTTCATGCAACCCCCAAAACCCTCCTTAAATATCTCCCATCCCTGTGTTTATCCACGGTACAGGCAGTCCTCCACTTACGACCACGATCGAGGCCCGAAATTGACCTTTGAGTCGCTAAGTGAAAACCTGTTAAGTGTGTTTGCCCCGTTTTACGACTTTTCTCACCACAGCCGTTAAGTGAATTGGGTTTTCCCCCATTTCTGACTTCGCTCGTCCGAAAGTCGCCAGAGGGAAATCACGTGAACCTGGGAGACCGCAATGGTCGTAGCTGTTAAAAAAACCCATCCTAAGTCACGTTTTTCAGCGCCGTTGTCCCTCCGAACGGTCACTAAATGAATTGTTGTAAATCGAGGACTTCCTGTATTCTGAATCCCATTGTTCTGACCCCCCCAAAAAGCACGAAGCAGACTCCGAGAAAACCCCCTTTTTATTAAGCTAGTGTGAATTCCTCCCATTCATATCCAGCAAAGTCCCGGCAAACAGTCTTTCAAGGGTGTATTAACAAGCACAGACCTTATCAGGCTTGGAGAGCTGCCAGGCCGAGATCTTCCAAACGCCACGCTGTAGCGGCAATTACTTGGCAAGGAGTCAGGAATAGAACTTCCCCCTAATGAACTGAACTAATTGTCTCCTGCAAACTCCACTCCCCTTTCGCTCCTCTTTTATTCCCTATGGGAGGGGTCATTCACCGTCCACCTGTGGCTTTATTACCGAGTCGGCCCTTATTCCTTCGCTGTTCCCGTCTCCTGGAAGCTCTGCGCATGTGCACACTGGGAACAGGCTCCAGCTGTTCTTCTGCCCCACTGATCTCCGACTCTGAAGGCAGCTGATAACTGTCGGACAGCCCCGGCCCCCTCTCTGCCCCTCGACAGAGCCTTCCCCAGACTCCAGGACTGGCCCCGGTTCCTCCCCAACCTCCTCACTGTCCGAATCTGCCGCCAGCTCCACTGGCGGACCACAACACCCACGAAGGACACGTTTTAAAGCAAGGGTCTCCAACCTGGGCCCCTTGAAAGACTTGCGGACTTCGACTCCCAGAATTCCTCAGCCGGCTTGGGAGGAGCCGGAATTCTGGGAAAAATCCAGAGAGGATTCTGGGAGTTGAAGTCCACCAGTCTTAAAGGGCCCAAGGCTGCAGGCGCCTGGTGGAATGTTGCGGTTTTCTATTTTCCCACAGATGTGCGATAGCTCGGAGGAAGGGATCGACGGCGACCACGTGAATATGTCCGTGGTCCACCCAACCACCCCGGCGCAGTATTTCCACTTACTCCGGAGGCAGATGGTTCGGAATTTCCGGAAACCCCTCATCGTGGTGTCGCCCAAAACTCTCCTTCGCTTACCTGTGCGTAGAAAGAATTCATTTCTTATTTTAGGTTCAAAAGTTGTATTTCTTTTAAAACAAACGTTTCATCATTCCTCAATCAGTAAGACATCGAAGTACAAGTTTTTGTGTGTCAAAATAATTCTAGTTTACCACCAAATTCTTGTCTAGCCTAATGTATAGTGTGTGAAAAGTGTGAAAGTGTGAAAATCGGTCCTGTCACATTTTCCAGTGCTGTCGTAACTTTGAAGAGTCATTGAACAAACTTTTGTAAGCCAAGTCTAAATACCTGTGCATAGTAGTGATATATTTTCCCGTCTTATTCATTGCCTAGACTGCCGTCTCCAGCTTACTAGAAATGGCCCCTGGAACCACCTTCAGACCCGTCCTTGGGGAATCAACAGTGGATCCTAAAAGGTCACTTGATTATTTATGTATTTAGTGTTGTTGGTTGGTTGGTTGGATGGTTGGCCGATTGATTGATTGATTGGTTGGTTGGTTGGTTGGTTGGCTGGTTGGTTGGTTGGATGGTTGGTCAATTGATTGATTGGTTGGATGGATGGTTGGTTGGTTGGTTGGATGGTTCGTTGGTTGATTGATTGATTGGTTATTTGGTTGGTTAGTTGATTGATTGATTGATTGGTTGGTTGGTTGGATGATTGGTTGATTGATTGATTGGTTAGTTGGTTGGTTAGTTGATTGATTGGTTGGTTGGTTGGATGATTGGTTGATTGATTGATTGGTTAGTTGGTTGGTTAGTTGATTGATTGGTTGGTTGGTTGGTTGGTTGGTTGGTTGGATGGTTGGTTGGTTAGTTGATTGATTGGTTGGTTAGTTGATTGATTGATTGGTTGGTTGGTTGGATGGTTGGTCAATTGATTGATTGGTTGGTTGGATGGTTAGTTGGTTGATTGAGTGATTGGTTGGTTGGTTGGTTGGTTGGTTGGTTGGTTGGTTGGTTAGTTGATTGATTGGTTGGTTGGTTGGTTGGTTGGTTGGTTGGTTGGTTGGTTGGTTGGTTGGTTGGTTGGTTGGTTGGATGGATGGATGGATGGATGGATGGATGGTCAATTGATTGATTGGTTGGTTGATTGAGTTCTTGGTTGATTTGAGGGGCTGCCACAAAGAAGGAGGTCAACCTATTCTCCAAAGCAGCCCAGAGCAGGACAAGATAAAATGGATGGAAACTAATCAAGGATAGAAGCAACCTGAAATTAAGGAGAAACTTCCTAACAGTGAGGACAATTAACCAGTGGAACAGCTCGCCACCAGAAATCGTGCTCCATTCCTGGAGGTTTTTAAGAAGTCTAGAGACTCTAGACAGTCACTTATCTGATATAGAATAGGGTCTCCTGCTTGAGCAGAGAGCTGGACTAGAAGATCTCCAAGGTCCCTTCCAGCTCTATTGTAATTCTATTCTATTCTGTTCTGTTCTCTATTCTATTCTATTCTATTCTATTCTAACTTATTCTCCAAAGCACCAGAAGGCAAGGCAAGAAGTAATCGATAGAAACTAGTTAAGGCGAGAACCAACCTGGAGTTAAGGAGAAACTTCCTAACAGTGAGAACAATTAACCAGTGGAACAGCTCGCCACCAGAGGTTGTGGTTGCTCCATCACTGGAGCTTTTAAAGAAGAGATTGGACAGCCACTTATCTCAAATTATTTAGAGTCTCCTGCTTGAGCAGGGGGTTGGACTAGAAGACCCCCCAAGGTCCCTTCCAGTTCTAGTCTGGTTGATTGATTGCTTTCCTTGGCTCTCTGTGTTTGAAATTCTCCTGTTCTTCCTTCTCTTTAGCGTCAGCAAGGTGATTCTCTGTTCCGGCAAGCATTATTACACGTTGGCCAAACACCGAGAGCTTCTAGAGGAGACGAAGCACAACACTGCCATTGTGAGGCTAGAAGAATTGTGTCCTTTCCCTCTCGAACCTCTGCGAGAAGAGATGAGCAAGTTCACTAACGCCAAAGGTTAGTAGACTCCACGTCAGTTACAATGGCACTGATAAAAATTTAACTTGTGAGTGACGACCATTGCAACATCCCTGTGGTGACGTGATTGTTCTGATCTAGGCTTCCTGAGACACTAAAAACCACAAGCCTAGTCCCAAAAACCCTCTTTTTATTTTAAAGGCGGTGAATTGTGTTCATTCACAGCCCGTAATGAGTCACCAACAGTTTGTGAAGAGTCCGACAGTAGTCTGCCAAAGTCTTTCGGGATAAGGCTGATAAGCACCCACCTTTATCTCCCATGAAACGCTGCCAAAGACCTAATTGACAATTAGCTTTGCAAGGCCACACGGAGCACAGAGTCAAAACAGAGCCTCAGACTTTAAACCGACCAGCACGAACGAAGTTGCTTCCTTTTGGGCTAAGCGAACTTTCAAATATGTCCCTTGTTCCGCAGCTTTCGTCTGGAGTCAGGAAGAACCTCAGAATATGGGGCCCTGGACATTTGTGGCCCCAAGGTTTGAAAAGCAACTGGCTTGTAAGGTAAAACATTTCAGGATTTCTTTCTTTTTTTTAATATATGTTTTTATTTTGTTCAAGACAAAGTTAAAATGCAAAGTACAAAACTTAAAAGAAAAATCCACCTCCCCCCCCTCCCAAAAGACAAAGCTATCAAAACATCACAATAGAAATTATTAATAGATTAGTGCAGAGAAGAACAGAAGACAATACAACAGAATGTAAGAACAGAATAGAAAATCAGACTAGAGTAGGGTAGAATAGAGGAGAGAAAAATGGAATGGAATAGAGAATAGAATAGAATAGAATAGAATAGAATAGAATAGAATAGAATAGAAATATGGGATGGAGTGGAGTAGAGTAGAATGGGGGATGGGATGGAATAGAAATATGAAATGGAATGGAATAGAGAATAGAATAGAACAGAAATATGGAATGGAGTGGATTGGAGTAGAATAGAATAGAATAGGGAATGGAATGGAATAGAAATATGAAATGGAATGGAATAGAGAATGCAATGGAATGGAATGGAATAGAAATATGAAATGGAATGGAATAGAGAATGGAATGGAATAAAGGATGGAATACAATAGAATAGAATAGAAATATGGAATGGAATAGAGAATGGAATGGAATGGAATGGAATAGAATAGAAATATGAAATGGAATGGAATAGAGAATGGAATAGAATAGAATAAAGGATGGAATAGAATAGAATAGAAATATGGAATGGAATGGAATAGAGAATGGAATAGAATAGAATAAAGGATGGAATAGAATAGAATAGAAATATGGAATGGAATGGAATAGAGAATGGAATGGAGTAGAGTAGAATAGAATGGAATAGAATAGAACAGAACAGAATAGAATAGAAATATGAAATGGAATGGAATGGAATAGAGTAGAATAGAGACATGAAATGGAATGGAATGGAATAGAGAATGGAATAGAATAGAACAGAAATATGGAATGGATTGGAGTAGAATAGAATAGGGAATGGAATGGAATAGAAATATGGAATGGAATGGAATAGAAATGGAATGGAATAAAGGATGGAATACAATAGAATAGAATAGAAATATGGAATGGAATAGAGAATGGAATGGAATGGAATAGAATAGAAATATGAAATGGAATGGAATAGAGAATGGAATAGAATAGAATAAAGGATGGAATAGAATAGAATAGAAATATGGAATGGAATGGAATAGAGAATGGAATAGAATAGAATAAAGGATGGAATAGAATAGAATAGAAATATGGAATGGAATGGAATAGAGAATGGAATGGAGTAGAGTAGAATAGAATGGAATAGAATAGAATAGAACAGAACAGAATAGAATAGAAATATGAAATGGAATGGAATGGAATAGAGAATGGAATGGAATGGAATGGAATAGAGTAGAATAGAGACATGAAATGGAATGGAATGGAATAGAGAATGGAATAGAATAGAACAGAAATATGGAATGGATTGGAGTAGAATAGAATAGGGAATGGAATGGAATAGAAATATAAAATGGAATGGAATAGAGAATGGAATGGAATAGAATAGAGGATGGAATACAATAGAATAGAATAGAAATATGGAATGGAATAGAGAATAGAATGGAATGGAGTAGAGTAGAGTAGAATAGAATAGAATAGAATAGAATAGAATAGAATAGAATAGAATAGAAATATGAAATGGATTGGAAAAAAGAAATAAATTTTTGCAATGGAGATCGTTCAGCGCATGCACAGAACCGAAAATCAAGATGGCGCCCCCGCCAATAGAAACCGGTTTGGGGGCATGGAAGGCCGAGTTACTACCTAGTCATCCGAACCGGTCCAGGAACCCACCTCTGGTGTACTCGGAGTGATATCCCTGGCTGCAGAATTGCAACCCGAATCTCCAGCGTCTTTTCTAACCCCCGTTGAGAGAAAGGGATCAGGGTTTAATGTTGCCTCTTTTGGACTTCCTCCCAGCTCTGCCTTGTCAGCCGGCCTGCCTTACCAGCTCCCGCCGTGGGCATCGGAGTCCTTCACCAGAAGCAGCAGCAAAAACTCCTCGCCGAAACATTTGCTTGAAGCCTTAAGCCAGTGTTTCTCAACCTTGACAACTTGAAGATGTCCGGACTTGAACTCCCAGAATTCCCCAGCCTGGCTGGGGAATTCTGGGAGTTGAAGTCCGGACATCTTCAAGTTGCCAAGGTTGAGAAACACTGCCTTAAGCCATTGTGGGGACTTTTGCTGTTAACTACGAAAGAAAGAAAGAAGAAAAATGCGAAACTCAAAAAGACTCTTTTACTCTTGAGGTACAATTTGCTGCCAAAATGAATTTGGCTGAAGCGGGGTTATAAAACGGAGTTTTCCGCTCCCGTTTCCTGCCGAGGGTCAATTTTTGCCAACTTGCAAATTCCTGAGATTTGAACCTGTTTCCATTTCTCCTTCACACCGATGGGTGAGGGTGGGGAAGACACCATCGGTACGATGATTGTTATAGAAGTTCTTAAATCGTATTACAAAGCAGCGTTACAAATCAAACTGCGGAATTTAGCATTTTCCTTTTTTTTTTTAAAGTCCCAGGATGAATTTCTCAAAGAATTTCTTCAAAGTAGTTTTTTTCTGAGACTACAGAATTCAATATTCACTTGATCTGCTTTTCACAACAAGGCTAGGCGTTTGCAAACAGCAGTAAATCAGGGATTATTTTTTAAATACAGGGATTATTTGTACATAGAGCTCTGATGAGTAAAACAAGCCCTTTTATATGTGTGCACTTTAACCATCTTCTAAAAGCTCCATCAGTAAATGAAAAAAATTAAATCTGGGCTGTCATTTTGGATTCCAGACAGTGGAATAATATCGCTGAACAATTCTTGCCAGAAAAAAAAATTGTGTTTGTATAAATTAATGTCTTCTATATATTTGGGTGCTGTGTGCCAGCCTTAAATTTATGGTATGATGTACTTAAATATGAAGCCATACATTTTACATCCATGGTCCAAAGTAGAAATATTTTCAGTGTCATCTTCACTAATTCCTTAAATTTGACATTTATTATGAATTTTATTTTATATTTTGGCATCTAGTCAATGTTGAGTCTTATCAACCACATACACAGATTTTTTTTCCCCCCGAGGAGAATTGAAGTAGCAAAAAAAAAAATGGAAACTGCAATTGTTTGATGAGTTATAGGTAGGTTCTGTTCTCACACCTATAAAACGGGGTTAAATTGATGTTCTGTATTATGAAATGATGTAAAATACAATTTTTCCTCTTGTATTTGTTTTGCTGTGAATGCCTTAATTGCATTTTCTGTACCTGCAACCAAACTGTTTTAGGAACTGTTGACAATTGATTTCTTTTCAAATCTTTTTGTGTTTCCCCAAACACATTTTCTGTTTCTTTATTGCCTGGAATCTTTCTGATCCCAGAAATCGTTGTATCGTTACTGATTTAGGGGCTGAAAGGGATTTCTCAAGGATGATTTTAAGTTTGGAGAAGAGGAAAGGGCTACGAGGGCAAAGAAAATTCTCTTTGGACCGAGTTCTTGAATTGAAAATTGCCACTAAATCCAACTCCTGTTTTAACCAAAAATATTCCATATTAAAGCATCCTTGACAGATGGCTCCCTTGTTTTTTGCTTGAAGAAAAACTGGTTTTTACTGTTGTTGCTATAACTCTTTTTCAGAGAGAAGCAAAAACATGGCCTTGAATATCAAGGCGAGCTACTGTAATAAAACTGGAATATCAAAGTTACGGGGACTCTTGAATCTTTCTTCTATTTTAATAATAAAAAGCTGAGTTTTTTTTTAAATCTCTAACTGATAAGCAGAAAACTTGTCCTATTGTATCTCATTTTTTGTCCCTTGAGCATAAAACTACAGCTATTACGAGCTGTATTTTATTTAACGACCACAACCGACCCCAAAACTTCCGTTCTTAAGTGAGACATCCGTTACCTGAGTTTCGCCCCGTTTTACGACCTTTCTTGCCACAGTTGTTAAGTGAATCACTGCAGTTGCTAAGTGAGTCACCTGGCTGTTAAGCAAATCGGTCTTCCCCATTGCTCGTCAAAAGGACATTGTGACCGTCATAAATGTGAATCAGGTGCCAAGAAATCTGCATTTTGATCACGTGACGGATATTGCAACAGTCGTAAGTGTGGAAAATGATTCTATAGGTCACTTTTTTCTAGTTCCTGAACAGTCACTAAATGAGCTTTTGTAAGTCAAGGACTACTTGTATATAATGTGGTTGTAAGTTGAGAATTACCTGTAGTCTAAACACAAATTTCTTTCTTTTAACGACCCCATAATCCCTTACCGGGTGGAGTCCTGGCCAGATGCCTTTCCTGTCACCAGAGTGGAGTTTTGTTCACCAGATACTTTCTCACTGTGCCCAGAGAGAGAAATATCTGCCTCTACCAAGGATCGAACTCACAGCCTCCTGATTGTGAGGCAAGAGCGCCACCTCTAGGCCACTCCTTGTAGTCTACACACATACTGGAAAAAAACAAGAATATTTGCAGCGCTGCCATTATACGTTTGTTTCCAAAGCAGAGTCACTTCGATGGTTCCCTTCCTGAATTTATTTATTTTACAGCTTTCCCACCCTGCAAAAAAGCACAAAAGAACCAGAAATCCGTCTTCCTTCCCAGCTTTGCTGCTTTAGATTTAAAACTCAGCCTTTTTCATCTTTTTAGACTCGCTTTAGGCACCAGGTCATAAATACCAGGAAGGCCATAAATATCAAAGTTTAAGGCAATGGCTGCTTAATGCTGCCTGCCAAACTTGCAGCCCAGGGCAAAATAAATAAATAAGTTGTTATTTGCCACCTGGCTTTGTTTTCTCAGGCTCAAAAATAGATCAAAAGTCTTTTTTTTTTTTAAATCTTGATAAAACAGAGGAGAATCTTGACTCCTACCAGTTCACAATAAATAAATAACAATATGTTACATTCAAATGCAGAAAGATAAGATACTTTCTAGAGATACCTTTTACATTTTATGGTTACATTTTGCTTTGTTTTTTTTTTAAATTTAATGTAATGTAGTTTTTCGCCTGGGTTTTGCCACTGTTTTTTTTTTGTTTGTTTGCTGTTTGTTTATACGCATTTTTTAAATTTTCAAGCCGCTCAAGGGAGATGCATTGGTTGGATGGATGGATGGATGGATGGATGCACAGACGGATGTCTGTGTCTGTGTGAATGGATGGGTTGTGTGTATGTGTGTGAATGGATGGGCTCTGTGTGTGTGTGTGTGTGTGTGTGTGTGTGTGTGTGTGTGTGTGTGAATGGATGGGTTTTGTGTGTGTGTGTGAATGGATGAGTTGTGTGCGTGAATGGATGAGTTGTGTGTGTGTGTGAATGGATGGGTTGTGTGTGTGTTAATGGATGGGTTGTGTGTATGTGTGTGAATGGATAGGTTGTATGTGTGTGTGTGTGAATGGATGGGTTTTGTGTGTGTGTGAATGGATAGGTTGTGTGTGTGTGAATGGATGGGTTGTGTGTATGTGTGTGAATGGATAGGTTGTTTGTGTGTGTGAATGGATGGGGTGTGTGTGTGTGTGAATGGATGGGTTGTGTGTATGTGTGAATGGATGGGTTGTGCGTGTGTGTGTGTGTGTGAATGGATGGGTTGTGTGTGTGTGTGTGAATGGATGGGTTGTGTGTGTGTGTGTGTGTGGATGGGTTGTGTGTGTGTGTGTGAATGCATGGGCTGTGTGTATGTGTGTGTGAATGGATGGGCTGTGTATGTGTGTGAATTGATGGGGTGTGTGTGTGTGTGAATGGATAGGTTGTGTGTGTGTGTGCGTGTGTGAATGGATGGGTTTTGTGTGTGAGAATGTGTGAAATTCCCGTGGGTCGTCCATGAGGCCAATGTGGAGAAAAGACAGGACACGAACTTTCTCGAGATGGAGCGACCCAGATTGGGGGTCTGAGAGCCCCTTTTATTGAGATAGGACAAAGGCAGGAGGAGCAATCAGCATGTGAGTAAAAACAGCCTGTAAAAGTACAATTTCTAATCTACTGCTCAGTCTATATATGGTCAAATCCTGGGCGTCAATGGTAGGGCAAATCTCAGAATGTTATGTTATGCACTATCAGGATGTTTTGGCGTTTTAGGAGTTTGTTTTCTCCTGTGTGGTTCAGCGTGACTCTGCAGGCCCTAGTATGAACTAGGCAATGGAGGACACACACCTGCACAAGGAACTATATTACAACACATCTTTAAGTTTGCAAGCTACTCAAAGGAGATGTATTGGATGGATGGATGGATGGATGCACAGACGGATGTGTGTGTCTGTATGAATTGATGGGTTGTGTGTATGTGTGTGAATGGATGGGTTTTGTGTTTGTGTGTGTGAATGGATGGGTTTTGTGTGTGTGTGAATGGATAGGTTGTGTGTGTGTGTGAATTGATGGGTTGTGTATATGTGTGTGAATGGATAGGTTGTGTGTGTGTGAATGGAAGGGTTGTGTGTGTGTGAATGGAAGGGCTGTGTGTGTGTGTGTGAATGGAAGGGCTGTGTGTATGTGTGTGAATTGATGGGTTGTGTGTATGTGTGTGAATGGATAGGTTGTTTGTGTGTGTGTGTGAATGGATGGGTTCTTTGTGTGTGTGTGAATGGATAGGTTGTTTGTGTGTGTGTGTGAATTGATGGGTTGTGTGTGTGTGTGAATGGATGGATGGATGGATGGATGAAACACCTGGATGCGGAGAAAATAAAATGGTGATGAAAACCGGATGTGATGGGAGGAGGAATTCGGAGGGGCAGAAGAGCCACTGGAGACCCTCTGCAAAGATCAATTTGTTTTTGAAAAGCGCATTTGATGCTGCACAAACCGAGGGGATCCTTTCTCCATCCGATGCAGCCAGGCTCTCTCCTTCCTTCCTTCCTTCCTTCCTTCCTTCCTTCCTTCCTTCCTTCCTTCCTTCCTTCCTTCCTTCCTTCCTTCCTTCTGTTCATCTCCCCACCTTAAGACATAAGTGAACACCCCCTTCCATCATCCCCAGTACAGATAGTCCTCGACTTTGTCCCATTTTGCGACCTTTCAGCCACAGCCATTAAGTGAATCTCTGCAGGTGTTCAGTTATTAACCGGTTGCTAAGTGAATCAGGGTTCCCCGTTGTCTTTCCTTGTTAGAAGGTCGCCCAAGAGGATTATGTCACCCCGAGGACACTGCGACCGTCACAAAGATGAGTCAGTTGCCAAGCGGCTGGATTCTGATCACGTGACTGGGGGGAGGGAGGATGCTGCAACGGTCATAAGTGTGAAATACGGTCATAACAAGTCACTTTTTCAGTGCTGCTGTAACTTCGGTCACTAAACGAACTGTTGTAAGCTGAGGACTGGCTGTCCGCGCTGCCTGCGTTCCAAGGACTCGTGGCGGTCACTAAACGAAGCGGTTGTAAGTCGAGCACCGCCTGTATTGACCTGGGCTGCTTGCAGAGGGAGTGGAACGGCCCATTCAGAGCGGAGTTGGGGGGGGAGGTTTGGATGAGAAAACCCCCCGCGCTCGGGCGCCGTTGATTCGGTCCGCGCGCCCTCTAGCGGGAGCGGGGAGTCCCGCCTCGTCGCGCCGCTTTAGACGTCACGTGGGTCACGTGGGCCGAGGCCAGCAGCCTCCGGAGCGGCGAGGAGGCCGGAGGCGGGGAAGGGGAGCTCCTGCAGCCGCCGCCGCCGCCTGTCCGCCCGCCGGTCCCGCCGGAGCCCGCCTCCGCCAGCATGGGCAGTGAGTAGAAGGGCCGGCCGAGGGGGCTTCCCTTTCCTCCCTGGGGGCCCCGGGCTCCCTCCGTGGCCATGGGAGACCCTCTTGGGGGGCGGGGGAGGGAGAGATGAAAGGGAGGGAAGGAAAGAGGGAGGGAGAAAAAGGGAAAGGAAGGAGGGAGAGAGAGATGAAACCGAGGAAGGAGAAAAAAGGAGGGGAGGAAGGAAAAGAAAAGAGAGAATGGGAAGGAGGATGGAGAGATGAAAAAGAGGAGGGGAGGAAGGAAAAGAAAAGAGGGAGGGGGAATTGGAGAGGAAAAGGAAGGGAGGAGGAAGAAAAAGGGAAAGGAAGGGAGAAAAGGAAGGAGGGAGGGAGAGATGAAACAGGGAGAAAGGAGAAAAAGGAGGGGAGGAAGGAAAAGAAAAGAGGGAATGGGAGGGAGGAGGGGAAAGGGGGAAGAAAGGAGGGAATGGGAAGGAAGGAGAAAGGGAGGGAGGGAAGAAAAAAGAGGGAATGCGAAGGAAGAAGGAAGGGGGAAAGGAAGGAGAGAGGAAGGGGTGGGGTGGGGTGGGGTAACCCAGGATGTTGCAGAGGTAGAATCAGTGGCCACTTAGGTGGGTTGCAAAGTTGAAGCCTCCCTCCCCCCTCACACACACAATGTGGCTCCTTAGTATCCCCCCCCCCCCGCACCATGCAGTGCATTGCTGGTATTTGACCCCCCTTCCCCAATGCTTATTTCTTGTTGGAGACTTGCTTGGTCCTGTGCGCCCCCCCCCCCCCCCAATGTATGTTTTGTACTTGCATAAGTGCCTGGTATAGACCTGGAGAGCTAGGCTAAGAGATACCTGGGAGTATAGTTCCCTTACTTCCTCCCTCCCTCCCTCCTTTCTTTCATTCCACTCCTTCCTTCCTTCTATCCATCCCTCCCTCCCTGTCCATCCCTTCCCTTTCTCCCTTCCTCTTCTCTCCTTCCTTCCTCTCTTTTTTCCCCTTCCTCCCTCCCTCTCTCCTTCCTTCCCTCCTCTCCTTCCTTCCTCTCTTTTCTCCCTTCTTCCTCCCTCCCTTCTCCCTTCCCAATCTCCTTTCTTCCTTTCATTCCCTCTATCCTTCCATCCCTTCCTTTCCCCTTCTTCCTTCCTTCTCTGCTTCTCCCTTCCTTCCTGGTACAGCAGCCACTGCTGCCACTTAAGCTGTCACCCTTGGGTGCCCAAGCCCAATATTGGGGTTCTTACACCCAAAACCCATTCTCCCCCAAAAACTACAGACCTGTCTCCTTTTTGTTAACCCTTCCCTCCTCTCCCACCTGCGCATGAGGCTGCTTCCCGCGCTGTTGCTAGGCTCAGAGAGGGATGCAAAACAGGAGGAAGGAAAAGCAGCTCTCTCATTTGCTCAGGTTGCTCATGATGACAAAATGGGTTGTTGCAAGGTGTCACATCTGAGTGAACGTTGCCAGTGGGAAATATCTCAGGTGTTTGCTTGGTAGAGAGGGTGCCACGACTCACTGTAAATCACAGTTGCACGGATTTGTAGTTGCACAAGTGCCCCAAAGGCAAACATCATCTGCTTTTAAATGCGTGGATGTTGCAGGAGTTAGCTAGAGATAATAGGTTCTTCTTAAATGCATGACATTTCTTGGCACATTTCTTGGCACGATGTCTCCTAAGTTTAATAACAATAAACTGCAACCAACAATTGTGGATTCTACCAGTTTTCATTCCCAGCCTCTGTTGGGTCCCTCAATTCTTCACACAAAACACTCTGGTGTTTGTTTCAACTTTCCCCAAAGCTGAAATAAGATTGGGAAAAGTTTGGTCTTTCATAACAATAACAATAAGATTTGCACTCAAGAGCCGAGGTGGCGCAGTGGTTAGGGTGCAGCACTGCAGGCCACTTCAGCTGACTGTTATCTGCAGTTCAGCGGTTCTAATCTCACCGGCTCACGGTTGACTCAGCCTTCCATCCTTCCGAGGTGGGTGAAATGAGGACCCGGATTGTTATTGGGGGCGATATGCTGACTCTGTAAACCGCTTAGAGAGGGCTGAAAGCCCTATGAAGCGGTATATAAGTCTAACTGCTATGGCTATCTATCTATCTATCTATCTATCTATCTATCTATCTATCTATCTATCTATCTATTCTATCTATCTATCCTATCTATTCTATCTATATCTATCTCTCCCTCCCTCCCTCTCTCTATATCTATCTCTCCCTCTCTCTATATCTATCTATCTATCTATCTATCTATCTATCTATCTATCTATCTATCTATCTATCTATCTATCTATCTATCTATCTAGGTGAAATGAGGACCCAGATTGTGGGGGCAATATGCTGGCTCTGTAAATCGCTTAGAGAGGGCTGAAAGCCCTATGAAGCGGTATATAAGTCTAACTGCTATTGCTATCTATCTATCTATCTATCTATCTATCTATCTATCTATCTATCTATCTATCTATTCTATCTATATCTATCTATATCTATCTCTCCCTCCCTCCCTCTCTCTATATCTATATCTATCTATCTATCTATCTATCTATCTATCTATCTATCTATCTATCTATCTATCTATCTATCTATCTATCTATCTATCTATCTATCTGGGTGAAATGAGGACCCAGACTGTGGGGGCGATATGCTGACTCTGTAAACCGCTTAGAGAGGGCTGAAAGCCCTACGAAGCGGTATATAAGTCTAACTGCTATTGCTATTGCTATTTGTCACTTAAAGATAGCAAATATTTTGTCTTATAAGCTTTCAGGAAACACCGTCCATAAATGCACAAATCTATATCTAATTGTTCTGACGAGAGGGACAATTTGTGCAGAAATATTTATTTGGGTAAGTGAGGAAAGAGAAATAATAATATGAGAAAATTGCTTTGGATATGACGAATCATAAAACATCATTGAACTGCTACTGATATTTCTTACAGACCGATAAAGACCATTTTTTTATACCGGTAGTTCTTGAATTACAACAGTTCATTTAGTGGCCGAAGTTAAAATGGTATTGAAAAAAGTGACTTATGACTATTTTTCATACTTATGACCCTTGCAGCATCCTCACTGTAAAATGATTCGCATTTGGATGCTTGTCAACTGATTCATATTTATGACGGTCGCAGTGTTCTGGGGTCATGTGATGCCCTTTTCACGACCTTAGCGACAAAAATTTGGGGCTCAAACTTCTGAACATCAAATCATGCTCAAAATTGACCCAGCCCTGTTTTGTGGCATGAAAGCGAGACAAATACTTGCAGGCAGTTAAGACGGGTTCTCTCCACCAATTAATACTTGGCACATTCTGTACTTTTATTCTCACTTCTATTATCGCCGTAACGTATATCGTGCCTTTTTTTCTTTTCTTTTTCTTCCTTTCACAGTCAAATTTCTGGAACTCATTAAGCCCTTCTGCGCCGTTTTGCCCGAAATCCAGAAGCCTGAAAGAAAAGTAAGCGGCTTGACTTTGCTACTGCAACATTTACGGAAAGCGTTTTAAGTCTATAAAATTCTAGGAAATCAGGTGGTGGAAAGAAGACATGGGGGATTTGAGTGCCGGGTCTGTAATTTTCAAACATCAAAATGAGATTATGGAAGTTTGGGTACATAGTGTTAAGTATGTCTGAAAGTAAATTTCTGCTTATTTCTGAGTCTGGGTGCAAACAGATTTCACTGTTTTTCGGAGTATAAGAGGCACCCAAGATTTTGAAGAGGCAAATTTTTTAAAAGTTTTTGCACTCTACAGATCTCTTAAAAATGGCCCATTGTTTTTTTTGTCAAAAAAAGGGCACGCATAGCTTTTAGGAGGCTTGTAGAGTGCTTCTGGGGGCTGGGGGAAAACAAAAATGAGCAAAAAAACAGCCCTTTTTTTGCTCATTTCTGCCTTCCCCAGCCCCCAGGAGCACTCTACAAGCCTCCGAAATGCTATGCACGGTCATTTTTGCAAAGGGAGCGGGGGTTTCGGGAGGCCCGAAATGCTGTTAGGCAGCCAAAGGAATTTGAAAACAAACCCAGAATTAAAGCAAAATATAAATATAGATTGTGGCCATATCCAAGAATTTGGAACACAAATTATAAACGAACACCGTCAGCAGCACTTAAAGAAAATATATACAAAATGTTTTATCGTTGGCACTTATCACCAACAAGATTGGCTAAAATGTACCCAAACATGAAGCCGACCTGCTGGAAGTGTAAAAAAGTACAAGGGACTTTTTATCACATATGGTGGACCTGCCCGGAAACACAAAAAAATTGGAGAAAAATTTGCAAATGGGTGCAAGAAATTAAAGGAGAACAGATAAAATACAAACCCGAAATCTTTCTACTGGGAACAGTCAAAGGGAAATATACAAAGAAAATTAAGTACATATTAACACATCTGCTAACTACAGCTAGAATAGCATTTGCTCAATGCTGGAAACAAAATAATACCCCCTCGGATGATTTAGTGATAAAAAAAAAAACTTTGGATTGTGCAGAGATGGACAAATTAACACTGAAATTTGTTGTAATATAGTTGCAGAGTCACGCTGAACCACACAGGAGAAAACAAACTCCTAGAACGACATAACATCCTGATAGTGCATAACATAACATCCTGAGATGTGCCCTACCATTGACGCCCAGGATTTAACCATATATAGACTGAGCAGTAGATTAGAAATTGTACTTTTACAGGCTGTTTTTAACCACATGCTATTGCTCCTCCTGCCTTTGTCCTATCTCAATAAAAGGGGCTCTCAGACCCCCAGTCTGGGTCGCTCCATCTCGAGAAAGTTCGTGTCCTGTCTTTTCTCACCATTGGCCTCACGGACGACCCACGGGAACATCACAGAAATTAAAAGATAAAGAGTCGGAATATTACGAAATTTGGAACAATTGGTACAAACGGCTGCAAAACAAGAATAAAATTAATGAAGCCAAAAAAACAATATATATATAAATGTATATAGAACTGTGTACAAAGGTGTGTAAATATAGAAGCGAAATATTATATACATGTACAGGTATGATGACATAGCAATGTTGATGTAATGACTGTAAGGCGTTGTGGAAGGGAAAAAATAATAATAAAAAAATGCTGTATTCAGTGTATAAGAAGGATCCAGATTTTCACCCTCTTTCTTGAGGGGAAAAGGTGCGCCTTATACTCTGAAAAGTACGGTAAATACCGTGTTTCCCCGAAAATTAGACAGGGTCTTATTTTCTTTTGACCCCTGAAATAGGACTTTGGCCTTATTTTTGGGGAGGTCTTATTATTTTTGAGGCGGAGGAGGCGGGGAGCGTGGTCACCTCATGGCTGTGGCTGTGTTGCCTCATTTTGCTGTCCCAAACAATCGGTGTTGGTTAACTTGGTTTTATTGTGTTTTGTTTTACAGATTCAGTTCAGAGAGAAAGTTTTATGGACAGCCATCACCCTCTTCATTTTTTTAGTATGCTGCCAGGTAAGAATTGACCTCAA
Organism: Thamnophis sirtalis; assembly: GCF_051295495.1. Taxonomy (NCBI): domain Eukaryota; kingdom Metazoa; phylum Chordata; class Lepidosauria; order Squamata; family Natricidae; genus Thamnophis; species Thamnophis sirtalis. The sequence continues at coordinate 80,386,153 of NW_028261389.1, forward strand.
TATGGGCCAAGATCCTTTGCATGTTCACCTCACAAGAGCCAAGGTGGCGCAGTGGTTAAATGCAGCACTGCAGGCTACTGCTAGATCAGCAGTTCAGCGGTTCAAATCTCACCGGCTCAGGGTTGACTCAGCCTTCCATCCTTCCGAGGTGGGTAAAATGAGGACCCAGATTGTTGGGGGCAATATGCTGACTCTCTGTAAACCGCTTAGAGAGGGCTGAAAGCCCTATGAAGCGGTATATAAGTCTACTGCTATTGCTATTGCTTCTATCAGACCAACCTATGGTCTGCCTGATGTTCTCAGATCATCAGTAGCGCTGGAGGCTGTGTGTTCTGCTGCGGAAGCCCCTTTGGCATTCGTGCACGTAGTCCTCGACTTAACGACCACAAGTGGGCGCAAAACGTCTCTCGCTAAAGCGGGACCTTTGTGAAGGGAGATGTGCCCCGTTTCACGACCTTTCTCGCCACCGTTGCTGAGCGAATCCCTTGCGGTTGATAAGTTCGTCATCCGGTTGTTAAGTGAATGTGGCTCCCCCGTTGACTTTGCTTGGTCACAAAAGGGGGACCCCGGGGGACACTGAAACCGTCACAAATATGAATCAGGTTGGCAAGGGTCTGGATTTCGATCCTGCGTTTGAAAATGCAACTTTCGTAACTTTGAAAAACAGGTCGTAAGTCACTTTTTTTCGGTGCCGTCGTAACTTCAAACGGCCCCTAAATGAACTGTTGTAAGTCGGGCACTATCTGTATATACCAGCATTCCTAGAAGCGTGGTTGCTGGCAAAAGAACCAGAAAGAGCATAAATGGGTCTAGGAGATTTGAGTGGCTGATTCATCATAAGGCTTGATAGTCAACTGACATCTGTCCTGGGAAACTGAGGATTAGGAGAAAACATTTGGATTATTTATTTGCATTTCACTGTTTTATCCTACACTAGCTGATAACCTGTTTTTTTTCACCCCCTAATCCACACATTTGTCCTCAAAAATAATCCCAGATCAAACATAATTTCTAATCTTGGATTTTCCCCTTTACCATAGGGCAGTGTTTCCCAACCTTGGTGACTTTAAGTCCTGTGGACTTCAACTCCCAGAATTCCCCAGCCAGCTATGCTGGCTGGGGGATTCTGGGAGTTGAAGTCCACAGGACTTAAAGTCACCAAGGTTGGGAAACACTGCCATAGGGAACCCCCCTCGTGGAGTACTGTCAAGCCGTTACCATGGCAACTCCACTGCGCTATACAGGAGAACCCATTTTACAACAGTGCAGTAGAAGCCATTTTAAGGCACAACAGGCTGCATCTTAACAGAACACACTTTTTTTTTTTTTTGGTCTAAAACAGATGTCTTCAAACTTGGCGTCTTTTAAGACTTGTGGACTTCAGCTCCCAGAGTTCTCCATCCAGCTGGATGGAGCATTCTGGGAGTTGGAAGTCCACAAGTTTTAAAAGTTGTCAGGTTTGGGGACCCCGTCTTCGTACGTGCCTTTCTCACCTTTGCCTTCTATTTTTATTCATGCTTAATTTTGTTATGACTCCTGTAGATACCCTTGTTTGGAATAATGTCCTCAGACTCCGCGGATCCCTTCTACTGGATGAGAGTCATCCTTGCGTCAAACAGAGGTTGGTGGGCTTCCCTCTACATCTAGTCTATGTCTAGTTTAATGCAAAGAAGGACCGGGAGGGGCAGCATAGCAGCGTTAACAATGTTCTTCCTTCCTTTCTTCCTTCCTTTCTTCCTTCCTTCCTCCCTTCCTTCCTCCCTCCCTCCCTCCCTCCCTCCCTTCCTTCCTCCCTCCCTCCCTCCCTTCCTCCCTCCCTTCCTTTCTTCCTTCCCTCCTTCCTTCCTTCTTCCACAGGCACTTTGATGGAGTTGGGCATCTCCCCCATCGTGACCTCCGGCCTCATCATGCAGCTCCTGGCTGGAGCCAAAATCATTGAAGTGGGCGATACCCCGAAAGACCGAGCCCTCTTCAACGGCGCTCAGAAGTGTGAGCATTAATTCCGGGTCCTGGGTGGAAGCTTCCTTTGGATTTCCCCCCCCCCCTCCCCTTAGGAAACGCAGCGGATTCGCTGCTTTAGCCTGTGTGGTCGTAAGACGGGGGAAACGATTATGGCGTGGCTGTCGCTGGCTGAGCTGGCTGGTTTTCTTGCAGACGTTTCATGGCCCAACTAGGTAACATCTTCAGTGCTAATGAGGGAGTAGGGTTTGCTCTCTGTTTATATGCAGTATAACACCACTCCTTTTTAGCACTAAAGGTGTTACCCAGTTGGGTCATCAGACGTCTGCAAGAAAACCACCATGCTCAGAGAGCACCAAGGACATGACAGTACTCCTCCTCCTCTTCACCTCCTCCTCCTTCCTTTTCCTTTTCTTCTTCTCTTCTTATCCTCTTTCTTTTCCTCTTCTTCTCCTCCTCCTTTCTGTTCCTCTTCCTTCTCCTCCTTCTCCTCCTTCTCCTCCTTCTCCTCTTCTTCTCCTTTTCCTCTTCTTCTTCCTGTTCCTCTTCCTTCTCCTTTTCTTCTTCTTCTCCTTCTTCTCCTTCTTCTCCTTTTCCTCTTCTTCTCCTTCCTGTTCCTCTTCCTTCTCTTTTTCTTCTTCTTCTCCTTCTTCTCCTTCTTCTCTTCTTATCCTCCTTCTTTTCCTCTTCTTCTTCTCCCTTTTCTCTACTGCTGCTTCTCTTCTTCTTTTCCTCTTCCTCCTCCTCTCTGCAAACTCCATTCTCTTCTAGCCCTGATGATGCTCCCTAGTTGGGTCATGAGACGTCTGCAAGAAAACCACCGAGCTCAGAGAGCGCCAAGGAACATTCACTCTCCTCCTGCTCCACTCTGCAAACACCACTCCCTTCTAGCACTGATGATGTTACCTAGTTGGGTCATGAGACGTCTGAAAGAAAACCACCAAGTTCAGAGAACACCAAGGACCCCACAGTCCTCCTCCTCCTCCACCCCCTGCAAACCCCCTCCCTTCTAGCACTGATGATGTTGCTTAGTTGGGTAATGAAATGTCTGCAAGAAAGCCACCAGGTTCAGAGAGGACCCTACAGTCCTCTTCCTCTTCTTCTTCCTCCTCCATGCCACAAACCCCCTTCCCTTCTAGCACTGATGATGTTACCCAGTTGGATCATCAAACGTTTGCAAGCACCTAGCATCCCCCCCCACGCCAATCCTGTGCTACTACTCTCTCACTCTCTCCTCCTGGACCGTAACTGTTGGTTCCCTTGTTCTAGTGTTCGGCATGATTATCACCATTGGCCAGGCCATCGTGTACGTCATGACGGGGATGTATGGGGATCCTTCCGAGATGGGGGCCGGAATCTGCCTTCTCATTATCATCCAGGTACGTCCTTCCATCACACAAACACCCCGGATTCTTTTTTTATCGTTGGCCCTTCTTAAGATCTCTTCTGGGGTAGCTTCCGGTGTATCCGTGGGGCGAGGGGGGGGGGCAGGGAGGGTGTTCGATGCCAGGCACAGCAAGCCGGGACGATTTTGAAAGCGACAAGATACGTAGAGGTAGTCCTCCAGTTACGACCACAAACGAGGCCAAAGTTTCTATCGCTGAGTGAAACATTTGTGAAGTGACTTTTGCCCCGTTTTACGACTTTCCCTCGCCACGGTTGTTAACTGAGTCCCTGCAGTCCTTAAGTCAGTCCCACGGTCGTTAAGCGAATCTGGCTCCCCCCCCATTGATGCTACCCTGCGACCGTCATAACTATGAACCGGTTGCCAAGCGTCCAAATTTTGACCACGTGAATATGGGGATTCTGCAGCAGCCATAAGTGTGGAAACAGTTGGAAGTCACTTTTTTTCAATACTGCCGTAATTTCAAATAGTCACTAAGCAAAACATCATAAGTCAAGGACTACCTGTGTGTCCCAGACTCCGGATGGCGTCATTTTTAAATTGTCTGATCTTCTCTGAGCAGTCGTGTTTCAAAGTAGAGAAATCATTTCAGTTTAGTTCTCTTGGGCAACTGATAAGCAGCTACAGAAAAATCCATGTTGTCGTGTCGATCTTTTCCCTTTTCTGAATACATGGATTTTTTTTAAAAAAAGAAGCTTTGGGAGGCTTAATCTTTTTATCTTTTAATCCTTAAAATAATAAAAGTGTTCAAATCAAATGTCACTTGGTTCGTGAGGCTGAAGGAAGGAAGGAAGGTTAAAATACAAGTTTAAAAAATTGTAAAAACCGCAGGTTAAAAACTTTGCTCACCTGTTGTAAAGCACGTGAATGACGCTTTTTTTCCCCCTCCAATTGCTCCACAAAATACTTTCTAGGCAAGTAAGTTTAATTTTTTTTCAGATCGTTTTAAAAATAGGCATTACGTATCCTGGATGAATTTGATTTGACACAGTTGTACAGTTGAATCTCTTGCTCGAGTTTTCTCTGAAATCCTTCAACACGGTGGCCAATTTGTAAATTTCAGTACAACAGAAGGAAAAGTGTTGATATTGTGAATTAATGAATTGCTCCCCCAGGGCCAAATAAAATTAATTTCATCCGTCCTTTGTAAGGCATCAGCTGAAAAACCAGTGGGATTTAAAAAAAACCAACAAAGTAATCTAACCTTTGTGTATACCCACTAAACCTAGAATTTTGTGTCGTAGGAATTCTTAAGAGTAGTGTAAAAAAAATGTTCTCTTTGCTATTTTTTTGGCATTTATTATGCGCTACCGGATGGCTAGGATTAGATCTCCATCAAAAACAGAAGAGCTTTCAAAGGACAGAAGTTTTGCCAACCTTAAAAAAAAGAATTATTTTCCCATGGAACTTCTGTAATTAACAAAACTTTCTTTCCATAATCAAAATTTCAGAGCATTCAGACTGACCGGTACCTGGCCTTTTGCTCAGAGGTCAGAAGCCAAGCAGATCAAATTAACATTCGAAAAAATAAAATAAATTAGAAAAGTGACCATTGGGCCCTCCCTATTGTTACTTGAGGCCTAGCATCATAAGCCAAGAGGCAGATTCCTTGGGTGTGTAATCAAATTTGGCCAAATGAATTGCAGGCAGTCCCCGATTTAGGACTACAATTGAGCCCCAAAATCTCTGTGGTTAAGTGAGACGTGTTAAGTGGGGCTTGTTCCATTTTACGACCAACCTCGCCACAGTCGTTAAGCGAATCACTGCAGTTGATAAGTGAGTGGCACCGTTGTCGAGACATTTGTTGAGGGAGCTTCGCCCCATTTTACCACCTTTCCTGCCCCCCCCGTTGTTAAGTGAATCATGCAGACGTTACGGGAGTCACCCCCGTTGTTATGCAGATCTGGCTTCCCCCTTGGCTTGTCAGAAGGTCGCAAAAGGGGATCGTGTGACACACACACACCCCGGGGGGGACGGGACAGTGCAACTGTCATAAATATGAACCAGTGGCCAAGAGTTCGAATTTGGATCAAGGTCGCAAGTGTGAAAAACGGCCATGTCATTTTTTTCCAGTGCCGTTGTAACTGTGGTCACTAAATGAACTGTTGTAAGTTGAGGACTACCTATATTTGTAGCTCGCGGTGGAAATGAGGGCTCCTTGGTGCCCTCTGAGCTGGGTGGTTTTCTTGCAGACGTTTCCTGACCCATCTAAGTAACGTCATCAGTGCTAGAAAGGAATGGGATTGGAGGAGGAAGAGGAGGAGGAAGAAAAGAAAGAGGAGGACTGTGGGGTCCTTGGTGCTCTCGGAGCTTGGTGGCGTTTTATGACCTATCCTGCCACAGTCGTTAAGTGAATCGCTGCAGTGAGCAGCCCAGTTGTTAAGCAAACCCGGCTTCCCCATTGCTTGTCAGAAGGGCGTAAATGTGATCACACGACCTTGGGGCACAGCAATCCTGCACACACACACACAACCTCTCCCTTCTAGTACTGATGAGGTTACCTAGTTGGGTCATTGAAATGTCTATCAGGAAAACTACCCAGCTCAGAGAACGCCCAGGACCCCCCCAGTTCAACCCTGAGATTCCCTTCCGTCCCTATTTCATCTCTATCGGATCTAAAACTGGGTCACATCCTTTGCAAAACATGCGCTTGGTGTTTGTTTGAGCTCCAGTTCAGGGGAAACGATCGTAGCAATGATCCTAAGCAGGGGTGAAATCCATCCGGTTCAGCCCGGTTCAGCTGAACCGGTAGGGATGATTCTCCTTGGTTCTGCGAACCGGTAATTTTAAAAAAGGCTTCCAAGGATCGTGCAGCTCAGCTGTGAGCTGTGCAATCGTTAGAAGCTCTTTTTTTTCCAAGCTTTTTAAAGCATTTTTTCCTGTCGGTTCACCCGAAAAAGCTTTAAAACTGTATTAAATGCTTTAAAATGCTTTAAAAATGTTTTAAAATGCTTTTAAAATGCTTTAAAAATTAAAATTAAAATATTAACATTAAAATGCTTTTAAAAATTTAAAAATGCTTTAAAAAGCTAAAAAAAAGTGGGGAGGGGGGGAAGTTGGTGGCCATACCCACCCAGTCACATCACGTCAACCCCCTCCCAATCAAGCCACTCTCACAGAACTGGGCGGGGGGGGATGGATTAGATTTTACCACTGATCCTAAGCATCCTGAATTTTGGCCCCGTGATCCTTGGGATGCTGCAAAAGTCGTAAGTATAACAAACGGTCCCGAGCTCCTTTTTCCCAGTGCCGTTGTAACTTTGAACGGTCGCTGAGTGAACCGTTGTAAGTCGAGGACTACCTGTGTTCCATACGAATCAAGATTGGGCTCTTCTTAGTTCTTAGCTCCAACTCAGGACTGTGGCATCCGTGGAAGAAACGTTGGCAGGGCAAGCGAAGGGGGTTTATTTCTGAGCAAAGAGGGAGGGGTTTTGGGGGGGCACAGAGTTATGGATCTTTTGGACTTCCCCCCCCCCCTCCACAGTTGTTTGTTGCTGGCTTGATAGTCCTGCTGCTGGATGAGCTTCTCCAGAAAGGGTATGGCTTGGGATCCGGCATTTCCCTCTTCATTGCCACCAACATCTGTGAGACGATAGTGTGGAAGGCCTTTAGCCCCACCACCATTAACACGGGCAGAGGTACGGTACTCTTTTCCTCACGGCTGATGCCTTGGTGGGTTGCATGCTTGGTCGGCCTCTGGCGGGGAGCAGCCTAGAACCGGACACGAGAGGTAGCTCTAGATCGGGGGTTTTCAAACGGCGTTCTGGGGCACCCTAAAAACTGCATTTAGAGAACCTTGCAAACTCTGTTCTAGATGACCCTACAAACTCTGCTCTAGATGACCCCACAAACTTCGTTTGGAGAACCTTACAAACTCTGTTGTGGATGACCCTACAAACTCTGTTCTAGATGACCCTACAAACTGTTCTAGGGCACCCTGCAAACTGCATTTGGGGAGCCTTATAAACTCTGTTCTAGATGACCCTACAAACTCTGTTCTAGACGACCCTACAAACTGTTCTAGGACACCCTACAAACTGCATTTAGAGAGCCTTGCAAACTGTTCTAGGACAACCTACAAACTGTTCTAGGACAACCTACAAACTGCATTTAGAGAACCTAGAAAGTGTTCTAGATGACCCTACAAACTGCGTTCTAGGACACTACACTGGTAGAAGATCCTGCGAACTGCATTTAGGGAACCCTATAAACTTACGTTCTAGGGGACTCTACAAACTGTTTCTAGATGGCCCTACAAACGGTTCTCGGTGATCCTGCAAATGGTGTTCTAGATGACCCTACAAACTATGTTCTAGATGACCCTACAAACTGCATTTAGAAACCCTACAGACTGTGTTCTAGATGTCCCTACAAACTCTGTTCTAGGGAACCATACAAATTGTGTTCTAGAGGAACCTACAAACTGGGTTCTAGAGGATCCTACCCTTCCAAGTGAATTGGACATAACCCATTTTCCCTCCCTAAAGTTTCATCTTTTGAATCAAGCATGCGGGATTTTTGTTTTTCCCCAACCAAGGTCCACAGCCTAGAAAAGTCTGAAAATCCCCTGGTCTAGATCGCTCTGTCTTTCAAAAAAGAAAGAGAATCTGGGGAACACGTTGGCCATCTTTCCTTCGCACTTGGGCAAGGGTTTTTTTCCCCTCAACAAGGTGGGTGTAGGAGCCTTCCCCCGTTCCAGAAACCCTCCCAAATTCTGGGGTACCAGATGGAACTCACGTGGGGGGGGGGTGCCACAAAATAACACGTGATTCTCAACCTCTGTACGACAACTGCGTGAACTCCAAACCTAGGAGTGTGAAAAACGGCCCACAAAACACCTCAAAACAGTAAAAAAAAACAGGTATGCACACACTGTCCAGCTGTTTTTCGGGTTTCTGGCGCTCCGGCCCACACACACGCATGTGTATGCACACGGGTTCCAGTTTGGCACACGGTGCCGAAAAGATTCTCCATCGCTGCTCTAAAAAGATGCAAATGACTAGCTATCTGCAAGGAATATATAAATCCTTCTGTCGGGGTTCCAAACAGCCTCCAAAATTAAATCAGAGTCCGAGGCAAAGGATTCCTCAAAGTCCCAATTGATGAAGAGAGCCACGTTGGCACATCTGGGAAAACCCGAATCTGAAAGCTTCCCGGTTTTCCCCACCCAGTTGAAAGTTCAAGATCTTGTCCCCCTCCCCCCCCCCCAACACCCACCAGTCCATCCCATGGTCCAATCTCCCACTGCCACGAAGACAGATTCCTCCCATCCAGTTCTGGTCAGGTGCAGAGACAAAGGATGACCTTAGCTTTCTAGAAAGAATATTGTTATGGCTACGTAGCATCTAACTCCGTACAATCTCCCTTACCATTTTTCCCACAATAGAAAATGCATAGCAGAAGAATAGAAAGTGTGGCAGGGACAAAGACACAAAAGAAAAGATGGCTGCAGGCCTAACAGCTATCATGTCTTCCCTAGTCTTTCTTTATATCAAACTCGAGAGATCCAATTCCTTCAACCGCTCTTCGTATGTTTTAGCCTCCGGTCTAAACACCCTCCGGAGGGGGGGGGAGGTTAAAGTAAGGGGGTGCCTCTTGATTATGCTGAGGAAGCAGGGACCGAGTTAGGGCATCCCCAAAGGAATATTCTGGAAGACCTGCCTTGATACCCCACTTGTGTTTCTCGGTGCTGGTCGTGAGAATTTGTCCACATTGCATGGGAGAATTTGCATGCGTTGTCCAGCCGTGTTTATTCACTACACGGGTTTTGCATGAAATTTTGCTTGTTGAGTCTCGGGGGGGGGGGGGAAGACTTTTAAGACTTTCAGCACGATTCATTTTAAACTTATCAAGTCTGCGTCGTTCAATAATGACAGCACCCCAGTTCAGGTAGTCCTCGACTTTACGACCACAAACGCAGCTCGAAACTCCTGCCACTGAGTGAGCGAGACATTTGCCAAGTGAGCTTTTGCCCCCTTTGACGGCCTTCCTTGCCACGGCTGTTAAGTGAAAAACTTCAGCTGTTAAGGTGGTTCATTGAATCTGCCTTCCCCAATGATTTGGCTGATCAAAAAGTCACAAAAGTGGATTCCTGTGACCTCCCGGGACTCGTCGTTCAGCACGAGTCGTTCAGTAGCCCAGCGTCTGAATTTCAATCACCTGGCCACGGGGATGCTGCCTTGGCAATCGTCCGTGTGAATCACCCTTTTTTTTCGGGGGCCGTCGTAATTTAAAGCGGCCATTAAGTGAACTGTTCGTAAGTCGAGAACTGCCTGCAATTCCCATTTTGTTCCTTTTCTTTCTCGAGTCCTGCATGAGTTCCCTTCGGCTGTCTGCGCGGCGCTCGAACGGCAGACTTGTCGCCACGTCCACAACCTGATTTGTGGGGTTTTGGGGTTCCCTCCAGGTACGGAATTCGAGGGGGCCGTCATTGCCTTGTTCCACCTCTTGGCCACGCGCACCGACAAAGTCCGCGCTCTGCGGGAAGCCTTTTACCGCCAGAACCTACCAAATCTCATGAACCTGATCGCGACCGTCTTTGTCTTTGCCGTAGTCATATACTTTCAGGTAAGGGGCATCCGGGGAAGCGGGGCGTTGGGGGGGGGGCGGGGGGATGTTGCGTTAAGAACAGGAGGAAGCGCGCTGAAACGTTTCCGCTTAGTTGCGGGATCTTCCGGGCAATCGCGTGGTCCGAAGTCCCCGAAGGCCTCCTTGGTTTCTGAGTCTTCGAGATCCGCTTGCCGGCCGCGATCCCTTTTTCTTCTGCTTCTTTCCCCCGCAGGGATTCCGAGTTGATCTCCCGATCAAGTCTGCCCGCTACCGGGGTCAGTACAGCAGCTACCCCATCAAGCTCTTTTATACTTCCAACATCCCCATCATCCTCCAGTCCGCCTTAGTGTCCAACCTCTACGTCATTTCGCAGATGCTGTCCGTGCGCTTCAGCGGCAACTTCCTGGTCAATTTACTCGGCCAGTGGGCGGTGAGTAGCCAGCTCTTCCTACAACGCAGGCTTCAGTCCTCGGCTTAATGACTGCAGCCGGAACACACACACACACACACCATTTCCATTGCTAAGCGAGACGTTGGTTAAATGAGTTTTCTACAGCTTATAAAGAGCCGAGGTGGCGCAGTGGTTAGAGTGCAGTACTGCAGGCCACTTCAGCTAACTGTTATCTGCAGTTTGGCGGTTCAAATCTCACCGGCTCAAGGTTGACTCAGCCTTCCATCCTTCTGAGGTGGGTAAAATGAGGACCCAGACTGCGGGAGCAATAATGCTGACTTTGTAAACCGCTTAGAGAGGGCTGGAAGCCCTATGAAGCGGTATATAAGTCGAACTACTAAGTCGAACTACTATTTTCTTGCCACTGTTCTCAAGTGAATCGCTGCGGTTGTTGAATTAGTAACACAGTCATTAAGCGAATCTGCCTTTCCCCCTTGACTTGGCTGGTCGGAAGGTCACAAAAAGGGACCCACCCCCTCAGGACGCGGTGACTCTCACAAATACTGGTCAGCTGCCAAGCGTCCGAATTTTGATCGTGTGAGCATGGGGAATGCTGTAACGGTCGTAAGTGTGGAAAGCGGTCGTAAATCACTTTTTTCAGGGCCGTTATAACTTTGAACGGTCTGTAAATGAACTGCTGTAAGCCGACCCAGCTATTTGTTTAGTGGCCGTTCAAAGTTACGACACTGAGAAAGGAGGCTTGCGACCGTTTTCCACACTTTACGACCTCTGCGAACATCCCCATGGTCACCTGATCCAAATTCAGGCACTTTGGCAACTGGCTCATATTTATGACGGCTGCAGCGTTTCCCGGAGTCACCTGATTTCCCCTTTGGCAAACCACCTGACCAGGAAATTGAGTGGCTTTGCTTAACGACCGTTTGATTCACTTAACACCATTGACAAAAAAAGGTTCGTGAAACGGGGCAAAGCGCAACAAGCAGCTCACTTAGCAGTGCAAACTTTGGGCTCCATTCCGGTCATAACTCGAGGACTACCTGCAGCGCCTTCAAAGCAGAAACGTTTTATGTCTACATGAAAACTCCTGTTTTTCACACTCCTTCCTTCCCAGGACGTTGGCAGGAGTGGGTGGGCGCTAGACAGAACAGTATTGTGCAGGGTTTGCTGGTGCCCCCTTCTGGTGAAAATTGATCAATTGGGTAGTATAATATACCATATTTTTCAGAGTATAAGACATACCGGAGTATAAGACGCACCTTAGTTTTTGGGGAGAAAAATAGGAAGAAAAAAAATTCTGCCTCCCAGGTATTCATTTTTATTCCCATAACACCAGAAAATCCAGCAAGCACAATAGTATAATAAAACAACACTTTTTGCCACTTTTTTCTTTCCCCAGGCAGCCGGGGAAACTCTTAATAAGCTTAACTAGATGTCTGGCAGTTCAGCCAAAAGCACTTCACACCTGGCAAAAATGTAACAAAGCTGAATCAACAAACCAGCCCAGTGCTTGCCTGAAGGAAACCATTGAGAAAGCTGATAGCCGAGAGGAATTTTGGCCTCTCCAAGCTGGAACGTGGGAAATTTTTCCAACAGTATGCTACAGTAAAAATATTCAAAGCTTTTTTTCAGCCCTAATGAGGTGCTAACGAGTGAAGCCACTCATTAGCACTCATTTGGGCTGAAAAAAACCTTCCAAAAAGCTACATTTGGAGTATAAGACGCACCCAAATTATCAGCCTCTTGGGGAAGGGTGGAGAGCATCTTATACTCTGAAAAATATGGCACTTACTTAAAGATGGGTTTTGATTGATCCCTTATTGATTATATACTTGATAACAAACATTGCTTTTATTGTTAATATTATATATTAATATTTATTGTTAATATTGTGTGAAATTTTTCCTTCCCCTCTTAATTGAATGATATTTGATAAAAGGAAGGAGGGGCTAAGAAAAAAGAATTTTTTTTTACCATGCGTTTGGATTAAAAAAAACATAGAATGTACATATAGAAAGCTTCTTTTGTGTTCCCAATAGAAAGTCCCTGTAGAATAGTATGTCTTCATCCCTCAATACGCAATAATCAAAATAATGCATTTTTAAAACTTTAACAAATTAAAAATTCAAGTTTTCCACTCTCCTTCCTTCCCAGGACGTTAGCGGGGGCGGCCCAGCGCGCTCCTATCCGGTGGGGGGTCTCTGCTATTACCTCTCCCCCCCAGAATCCATGGGGGCCATCTTCGAGGATCCGGTCCACGTGATTGTGTATATTGTATTTATGCTGGGCTCTTGTGCCTTTTTCTCCAAGACGTGGATCGAAGTGTCCGGATCTTCAGCCAAAGACGTAGGTGGTTTTGCTGTCTCTTCCCCCCCCCCACCCTCCCTCCTACGCCCCCCACCCCATGGCACTTTGCCTGCGATCCTCCCTTTGACACCCCGGTATCGTTGCAGGTGGCCAAGCAATTGAAAGAGCAGCAGATGGTAATGAGGGGGCACCGAGACACGTCCATGGTCCATGAATTAAACCGGTAAGGAGACCACCAAAGAGTTCAACTTGAGGAGGGGTACCTTGGTGCTCCCTCAGCTGAGGAGGGGGGGGGGTCTTGAAGACTGTTTCATGACCCAAACTAGGTAAAAACATCAATGCTAGTCACTAGCACTCATGATGTTTCCTAGTTGGGTAATGAAATGTCTGCAAGAAAACCACCAAGCTCAGAGAGCACCAAGGACCCCGCAATCCTCCCCCTCCTCACTCCATACACCAACCCCATTCCCTTCCAGCACTGATGTTACCTAGTTGGGTAATGAAACATCTGTAGGAAAACTGTTCTGATCTTCTCCTCCGTCCAGTAACGAATGCCGAGACAAGCTTGACTGGAATGTCACAGCACTTTATTAGCAAGAAACCAAAACCTCGGTGGCTGAAAGCCAAGCATAACAAACAGATAAGAACCTTGGCAGCAACCCAGACTTCGACAGATAACAGCTTCTCCAGCGTTAGGAATGACGTTGAATCCTGCAAAACCAGGCTCCTCCCAGTCTCTCTTTAAATACTATCTTGAGAGGAGCCCAATTACAATCACCTGGGTCCAATTATCTTTGGTAACTGCGTAGCTGCTCTCTACGTCGATCTGCCCAGCATTTCCGGGCATCCAGGACCAACTCCCTTGGCTTCTCCCCACTGCTCCAATGCATGACGTCAGGATCACACTCCCTTGTCTCCTCCCCACTGGTTCAGGGCTCAGGCGCCTCCTGGTGGCCAACCAGCCTCTCTGCGCCCTGCTCGGAGTCGGAACCCTGTCCAGGGTCCTCCACATCCTCCAGAGCCGACTCATAGGGCCCCTCGGAGTCTGGGGGCAGCTCCAACGGCTCCTGCTGGGCCACAACAGAAAACTACCACATTCAGAGAGCACCAAGAACCCCACAGTCGTCTTTCTCCTCCTCCTCCTCCTCCCTGCAAACCCCACCCCCTTCTAGCACTGATGACATTACCTGGTTTGGTGACTTTCAGGCACATGTGGTGGCAACGCCACCTGCGTCCCGTCACACCTCCACCTTCTAAGCTGGATCTTTCTCTCCCTGCTTAAACAGAAGGTTCGGGAATTCCAAGCGCCACAAAACGGAGCAGATCTCCATTAAAAAGGAATTTTCTTCCCTCTTTTTCCCTTTAGGTACATCCCGACAGCAGCTGCCTTCGGAGGGTTGTGTATCGGGGCGCTCTCGGTCCTGGCTGACTTCCTGGGGGCCATCGGCTCCGGCACCGGGATTCTGCTGGCGGTCACCATCATTTACCAATATTTTGAGATCTTTGTCAAAGAACAGGCGGAAGTGGGAGGCGTGGGGGCGTTGTTTTTCTAAACAGACCGGCAATTCCGCCTGTCTTGTGACAAAAAGGAGAAGAACGTCCTTCGACCTCGCCCGAATCCAATAATGCCATTTTGATTTAATTTATCCCTCCCCCTTTTTTTTTCCAAAACGAGTCACCCCATTTGTTTCTAAATGGGGGCCCCGCCCGGCTTCAGAGCTGGCTGCCTTAAAAGAATCCAAAGTTTACATTGTCTTGGTTTAAAAAGAAATATTAATATTCCCAAAAATTATAACTCTCTCTCTCTCTCTTTCTCTCGCGTGTGGCCTGTAAGGTTGGAAGACATAATTCTCTCCTCTCCGGCCCTCGAGGGAAGAATGGCGGGGGGCCATTTCGTTGCACTTTTGCACACTTGGTGGGCGTGCAAACATATCTACTACGCACATCCCGTTGCAAAGATTTCCGAATTGCCCCAAACGGCTTAGGGCTTATTTAAAAAAATAAAAATAGATCCCGTTTCCTTCCTCGAAATCTATATTTTATCATAAATTGCTTTTTTCTATATTCAAAGGGAAAACACAACACCTCCCCCCCCCTCCTCCTTGCCACTTGAGCCCCTCTTTGGAGCAGATATCTCAAGCCGCCGTTTTCCCCCTCCCTCCCCCGAAGCTGAGGGTGGGGGGGTTGTGTCGACGGCCACGCTTGTGACTTCGCTCCCACGGAAATATGAAGGATGGTAGAACCGAGATGAAGAGAATTCCAGCTTCTGACAAACCCTTAGGAGAACGTCTGTTCTGACCCAGCTCCCCAAACACAGCCAACCCTCTGAAATGAATTCAAGAGATTCCTTATTTTGGAGCGCCAGCCGCCCGGGCCAAAAGTTTCTCCCTCTCCGCGGGCTAACCGGTCCCACCGGTCGAAAGATGAATAGTTGTTTGCCACGCCTATTCATCTCCGTCTCCTGCTTTTTATCCCCAGAGCTAGGATGGGACTTCGCTAGCAGCGGTGGCTCTTCCGTCCCAAGGACCAGCCCATAGATTTCCACTGCTCTCCTCTCCTCTGCACCAGCTATTCATCTCTGCCCCCTTCTGTTTATCCCCAGAGCTAGGATGGGACTTCGCTAGCAGCGGTGGCTCTTCCGTCCCAAGGACCAGCCCATAGATTTCCACTGCTCTCCTCTCCTCTGCCTTCTGCGCATCTGTGCGTCAGGCACTGGACTCAGCCGTTCCTCCTCTTCCTCATCAGCCACACCCCCTGCCTTTGATCCCCAGAGCTAGGGTGGGGCTTCGCTAGCAGTGGTGGCTCTTCCGTCCCAAGGACCGGCCCATAGATTTCCACTGCTCTCCTCTCCTCTGCCACATCTATTCATCTCCGCCCCCTGCCTTTTATCCCCAGAGCTAGGGTAAGGCCTTGCTAGCAGTGGTGGCTCTTCTGACCCAAGGACCAGCCCATAGATTTCTACTGCTCTCCTCTCCTCTGCCTTCTGTGCATCTGTGCATCAGGCACTGGACCCAGCTGTTCCTCCTCTTCCTCATCAGCCACCTCCAGACCTGGGGGCTGTTGACTCTCCATCTGAGGGCTGACAAACAGCCCAGGCTCTGCCCCCCCCCTTGCCAGCTCCATTCCCTCTCCCCCCTCGGAGCTCTCAGGTGCCCTGACTCCCATCCCTCTTCCCTCTTGATTCGGCTGCCAGGGGAGCTGGTGTCCGACGGGTCACAACACCCATCCCGTTGCGAGCCTGGGGTCTCTTGGACTGGGGAGGCGAGCAGGGAAGGGGGACCCTGAGCTGCTTCCGATGTCACTCTCGTGTCTCTGGTTTTTCACAGTACATTAAAACAACAACCCACAGCTGAGTGAAGTTGTTGGTCTTCAAAGGGGCTTGTGTTGAGAAGAAACCGAGCCGTTGTGTTTCTTTGGCGCATCGTAGCCCCCGTGTAAAACATCAGGCATTAAAAGTTATTTAATTAAAAACTTATCCTTGCTTTTTTCTTCTTCTTCTTCGTAAGATGACTTCCCTGTAACTCCTTGAAGTGAAAAGGGGGCGTCTACACGGAGAGCCCTCGGCGTAACGACGGCTCCTTAAGTGACCAAAGTTACAGCAACACTGAAAAAAGTGACCCACGACCATTTTTACACGCTGTTGTAACATTCCCCAAATGTCACCAGATCAGAATGTGGACGACTGACTCGTATTTACGACGGTTGCAACGTCCCTGGGGGTGGGTGGGTGGTATCACGCGATTTTGCGGCCTTCTGACAGGCGAAGTCAACGGGGAAGTAGGATTCGCTTAACAATTGTGTTATTAACAACGGGAGTGGTTTGCTGAACAACTCTGGCCCGGGAGGTCGTTAAGACGGGGCGGAACTCATTTAACTGTCTCGCTTAGCAACATAAATTTTGGGCTCGAATGTGGTCGTAAGTCGCAGAGTACTCATACTCAGGGCCGCTCCTTCTAGTTCCTCCCCTGCCCTGAGCTATCCTGCCCTGTAGGCCGGGCTGGGACTCTCAAAAGTCCTCCAGAGAGCTTCCATGTCTGAAGAGGAACCAGGATCTCCTCAACCCATCGGCCACCACACCGGATTTCTCACACTTGGAAACTTTGAAGACTTGTGGACTACAACTCCCAGAGTTCCCTGCTAGAGGTGGGGAGAAGATTATGGGCAGCCTCGAATGACCGGCGACTCTCAAGACCTCTGGAACTTCTGCCTGTGGTTCCACCAACAAATTTATGGGCAAGCCAAGGAAGACGGTGTTGAACAATGGCGGGGGTCAGGCCTGCATTTATATTCCTTTTAGAATTTTGGCCTGCCACACTTTCTCTTACTTCATTATGCTGTTTCTTTAAGTATAGTTGATGGGAGGGGGAAATAGACAGGAGTAGGATTGTGGAATGTATTGTTTTCATTCTTTACTAGAAGCCAAGGTCATCCTTTGTCTCCGCACTTTCACACCTGACCGGAAGCAGCTGGGTGTGGATGCCAGCGTGGAAGAAGAAGATTGGACCATGTGATGGATTTGTGGGTGTGGGGACAAGATCATGAACTTTTAACTGGGTGGAATTCTGATGTCATTTCCAGTATTAGGGTTAGGGTTAGATGTGCCTAAGATGTCTGTCTTGTTAAATTGGAACAAAAAGGATCGTTTTACCTTGGACTCTGATTTAATTCTGCAGGATACTTGGAACACCGACAGTGGGTTTCACTTAAGGACTGTGGTGATTTGCTTAACAACCATGGCACAGAAGGTCGCAAAATTGAGTGTAACTCTGCCTAACAACCGCCTGGGTCAGCAATGAAAATTTCAGTTGCCGTTGTGGTTGTTACATCGAAGATTATCTACCCATGTCTAGATTTGTCTGCAAGACGTAGAGAGAGAGAGGTTATCTCCAATGCTTAACAAAATTCACCCCGAGTTTTCCAGTGAAAAACGGGGTTTCAAATGCATAAAAAAACTACAGAACTTCTTATGACCTGCCAGTGGCCAGGGGAGCTGGCAGGAGATTCGAACAGTGAGGAGGTTGGGGAGGAAGATGGGCCAGTCCTGGAGTCTGGAGAAGGATCGGATGAGAGCTCTGTGTCGGAGGCAGAGAAGGGGCCAGAGCCGTCCAACAGTTATCAGCTGCCTTGTGAGGCAGAAGAACAGCTGGAGCCTGTTCCCAGTGCGCACATGCACAGCGTTGCCAGAGGAAGGGAGCAGCTAAAGAACGGGTCGACTTGGGAGTAAGGCCACAGATGGATGGTGAATGGCCCCTCCCAGAGGAGATAAAAGAGGAGCGAAAGGGGAGTGGAGTTTGCAGGAGACAATCAGTTCGCTTAATTGGTTTGTGACTCCGAGACTCCTTGCCAAGTTCTGCAGATATCAACCTGGCAGCTCTCCAAGGCAGATGAGGTCTGTGACTGTAAATCATCCCTCGAAAGACTTTGCTGGAGGTGAACGAGCAGAATTCACAGGAAATTAATAAAAGGGACTTTTGTCGGGACCAGGAGTTTGCTGCATGCTCTGGGGAAGCCTTGGTCAGAGGAGATGGGACTTCTTCCCTGCACTGTCCAGGAAAGAGAAGACAAGCACGGATGAAGTCCCAAGAGCTTCCCTTTTGAGTTGGCCAAGGCAACCCAAGATACAACGCACCTTCTTGGCCAACTACTCAACCCAACAACCCATTGAAGAATCCATAACAGACCGGAAGACGGTAAGAAGATGTTATTTTTATTTTTTTTCCCCACCGACGATTCCAGTGAAGTTGAATTAAAAGTAATTAAAAAAAAATTTCTTGTGCGGGGAAACAGCTCGGCGCGAAATCCTCGGCCTTGGGAGTTCTAGAACTTCATGAAGGGCACCTGGAAGGGCTGGTCGGTGGCGTGCCTGAGGGCCAGGGCGTAAGCGTAGAGCTTGGCATCCACAACCAGATGTTCCTCAGCCACCAGTTCTGCAGAAAACACAAGGACACACACAAGTATTGTCAACTTTAAGCCTGGCGGGCTTCAATTCCCAGAATTCCCCAGCCAGCAAAGCTGGCTGGGGAATTCTGGGAATTGAAGCCCGCCAGGCTTAAAGTTGCCAAGGATGGAGTCCCCTGCACTTAGCGAGACGTGGGCCCTATAATCCGGGCGAAAGCGGAATTTAATTCTAGAAATGATTGAACCGGGTAATGTAACCACAGCTGAATAGGAGGCTCGGGCGATTCCATGCGCGCCACCCTTCCTCTCTCCAAAGTGTTATCACAATAATAAAGTTGTGTTATAATAATGCGTTCGAGGTAGGACGGAAGGTTGAGTCAATTCTGAGCTGGTCAGGATTGAACTGCTGGCAGTGGGCAGAGTTTTTTTCCCCCCCTGCAATACTGCATTCTAATCACTGCACCATCACAGCGGATGGATGGGTAGATGGATGGATGGACGGACAGACAGAAATAGCCCTTGGACATATACCACTTCACAGTGCTTTTACAGCCCTCTGTAAACATCTTACACACTCAGCCTCTTGCCCCCGACAATCGGGGTCCTCGTTTCACCGACCTCGGAAGGACGGAAGGCTGAGTCGGCTTTGAGCCGATCAGGATCAAACTCCTGGCAGTGGGCAGAGTTTTTGCCTGCAATTCTGCACTCTAACCACAGGAAGGAGAACGAGAAAGGGAATAAGGAAGGAGGGAGGGAGGGAGGGAGGGAGGGAGGAAGGAAGGAAGGAAGGAAGGAAGGAAGGAAAACAGCATGACAGAATAACAGATTTGGAAGGGACCTTGGAGATCTTCTAGTCCAGCCCCCTGCCCAAGCAGGAAACACTACATACCATTTCAGACATCTCTAAGTTGACCCTCGCAAGGGAACCTCATCTCAAAACAACCTTTTTCATACTTCCTTACCTTCAATTCTCTGCATTAAATCGTTCTTTGGTAGCGTAACGACTTCCACGAACTCTGAAGAGGAAAAGAAAAAACGAAAAAACCTTGGAGGTGATGGAATTAATGCCATCCTCCATCACGCTGATTTCTTTTATTCCAAAATGTCATTTTTGCCCCTTTTAGCATCTCAAAAAGGACATAATCTTTGCAGAGAATATGTGTAGCTCGGGGCTTGAACCGGTGGCCTCTTCGATGCTCTCTGAGCTTGGTGGTTTTCATGCAGAGGTTTCATCCCCAAAACATCTGCAGGAAGCTGGATCCCCCCAACCAGTTAGAATCAGGTTTCTAACTCGGAAACATTTTTTTTTTAAATGTATCCCCCCCCCCCCGATCCCTATATACAGGTAGTCCTCGACTTATGACCAGAATTGAGCCCGATTCCTGTGGCTAAGCAAGGCACAGTTGTCCAGTCAGTTTGGCCCCCACTGCATGACCTTTCTTGTCACCGTCGTTAAGCGAATCACTGCAATTGTTCAGTTATTAAGATGGTGGTTAAGCCAATTCAGCTTCTCCATTGATTTCGCTGGTCAGATGGTCGCAAAAGAGGATCACGGGACTCTGCGACCGTCATAAATATGAGTCGGTTGCAAAGCATCTTGAGTTTTGATCACATGACCCCCCCCAGGCTGCAACGGTCATAAGTGTGAAAAATGGCCATAACTCGTTTTTTTTTGTGCCGTCACAACCTCAAGACTGTCACTAAATGAACGTCGTAAGTCGAGGACTACCTGTTCATGCATTTTATCCCGTTGCTAACAAAAGACCAGCGATGCGCAAGACGACCTCAAAAAAAAAATACACAATTTCTGATGACGAAGAAGGATATTAGCGACTGCAAAAGACGAGCGAATTCGAACCCGATGCTGGGACTCGGAAGGAAATTGAGAATATTCGTCTCGGGTTCCCAGCCAAAAAAGAACGGAACAAGGGAACGTACCTCCTTCCTCTGTAGGGGAGAAAGAGAACATAAAGGTCACAAAAATAAGACCTGGGCTAAATCTGAACTGTTGTGTATATTTTGCACAAGGGTCTCACACCTCTCTCACAAATGGCGTTCAACACAACCCTACTAGGCCTCTGATGTTCGAAGTTAGAGAACTTAGGATAACTTTCTTTTTGCAATTTATTCTCTTACATAACATTTTAAGTATACATTCACATAATTGTTCTTCTTCTTTACATTTGTCATTCTTATACATTTGTTATTCCATTTAATATAATATATACAAATTTGGGTTGCTTCATTTACCATCCCATCCGCCTGTTGTAACACCACCTTATTTTCCCTTTCTTTTCTCCCTCCCTCCCGTCTCTACTTCCTTCCTTTATTCCTCTCCTTCCCTTTCCTTCTTCCTTTACCTCTCCCCTACTCCTCTCTTCCTACCCTCTCTCCTTCTCTCTCTCCCTTCCACCTTCCTCTCCTTCCCTTTCCTTCTTCCCTTCCCTCTCCCCCACTCCTCTCTTCCTCTTTCTACCCTCTCTTCTTCTCTCTCTCCCTTCCACCTTCCTCTCCTTCCCTTTCCTTTCCTTCTTCCCTTCCCCCTCCCATACTCCTCTCTTCCTCTTCCTACCCTCTCTCCTTCTTTCTCTCCCTTCCACCCTCTCTCCTTCCCTTTCCTTCTTCCCTTCCCTCTCCCTTACTCCTACTCCTTCTCTTCCCCTTCCTACCCTCTCTCCTTCTCTTTCTCTCCCTTCCACCCTCCTCTCCTTACCTCTATCTTCCTTCCCTCCTCTTCCTCTCATTCTCTCCTCCTCTCTCCCTTTCTTTTTCTGTTGTTATAGGTGTCTCTTTCAAATCTCAATTTATGTTTCCTTGGGATGGTATTTCCGCACACCCGAATATAGTTTGCTATCATTTCTTATTCCTTTCCCTTCGCTAATCTATCCTATGTTTTTTTCCCCTTTATATCTCGCTCTTGAATATATACTTGTATATTTAATATTTTCTTTTCTATTTTCCCCCTCTTCCCCCCCTTCCCATTTAATAGTGCATCGTCTGAAAAAGGGGACAATATTTCTTTTTTTAAAAAAGTTTTTTCTATTTTTTATTCTCTTACAATTATAGGTATACATATAGTTATTTTTCTTCTTTACATGTGTCATTCTTATGCATTTGTTATTCCATTTAAAAGATTGTAATATATTTATTATAATTGAGTTGCTTTATTTACCATCCCATCCGTCTATTTTGACACCACCTTCTTTTCCCTTTCTTTTCTCCCTCCCTCCCTTCTCTACTTTCTTCCTTCCCTCCTTTCCCTTCCTTCTTCCCTTACCTCTCCCCTACTCCTAATCCTCCCCTTCCTGCCCTCTCTCCTTCTCTTTCTCTCCCTTCCACCCTCCTCTCCTTCCCTCTTCCTTCCTTCCTTTCTCTTCCTCTCATCCTCTCATCCTCTCTCCCTTTCTTTTCTCCCTCCCTTCCTTCTCCCTTCCTCTTCTCCTTTCCCTTTCCTTCTTCCCTTACCTCTCCCCTACTCCCACTCTTCCTCTTCCCCTTCCCCTTCCTCTTTCTCCTCTTTCTCCTCTCCTCTCCTCTCCCTTCCATCCTCCTCTCCTTCCCTCTTCCTTCCTTTTTCTTCCTCTCCTCCTCTCTCCCTTTCTTTTTCTGTTATAGGTGTCTCTTTCAAATCTCAATTTATGTTTCCTTGGGATGGTATTTCCGCACACCCGAATATATTTTGGTATCTTAGAATAACTTAAAATAACTTTATTGTCACTTTGAATGTGTATTGATCGGCATACATTACAAATGAAATTTCATTACACACACCTCTCCAAGGGTCACCACCTCCAAGATACCCTACATAAACAGGGCTAAAATAAATGAATACCGTATTTTTTGGAGTATAAGACACAGTTCCCCCCTCCCAAAAAAAGGGTGAAAATTTGGGTGCGTCTTATACACTGAATGTAGCCCCACCCACCCGCCGCCCCCCACCCTTTGGCCTCCGCATGTCCTTTCAAACAGCTTCCAAAAGCTCCGTTTGCAAACTGCTCGTGCTAAATGATGTGCCCGTGGGGATGGCCGCAGTGGTCGTAAGTGTGAAAAAAGTGGTGCTAAGCCACTTCTTTCAGTGCCGTTGTAACTTTGAAAGGTCGCTAAATGAACTGTTGCATGTCGAGGGCCATGGGGAATGCAAAAGATTGGAGAATTAGCACTGCAGAACCCGGACTGCAAAATGACGATCGTCCACTAGGTGGCAGCAAAGATTAAGCCTATTCTGTATCTCTGCTGCCCTCAGGTGGTCTGTGGGATATTTAGGGCCAGATCTGGGAGTTTTACAAGAGTGGTTTTACAGTGGCTTAGAGACCACAGCCACAATCAGGAGGCTGTGAGTTCGATCCTAAGTAGAGGCAGCTATTTCTCTCTCTAAGCACACTGAGAATATACCTGCTGAACAAAACTCCGCTCTGGTGACAGGAAAGGCATCCGGCCAGTAAAAATCAGATCCATTCATCATTAAAATAAGATGATCTGGGAGCTTTACAGGATCCATAGTTCATGGATTCAGCCATACTTCGATATCGAAGTGCGTCCATGGCAAGTTTGAGATCCCCAATAAACACACCCCAAAATAAATCAAAAACCGCCGGACCTTCATGGACCTTGGAAATGTTCATTTGGGAGAAGGACAAAAAGAAAGGAAAGTTAAGTAAACACCCACCGGGCTTTTGTTTCGGCTTCAGGTTGACCGGGAGGTCTCCGTTGATGGTGACGGTCGCAATGTGTGACGCACAATTTGTCAGCCCAGGATCTAAGCACAAAGCTGGGGAAAAGCATTTGACATTCAGTTACACGGAAAAGAAACCCATCATTCTACCCTCATTTCATGGGGGGGGGGAAAATGACACAATTTTTTTGTGTAAGTCGACCTGGAATGAAGGAGAAACTTCCTAACAGTGAGCACAATTAACCAGTGGAACGACTTGCCACCAGAGGTTGTAGGTGGTCAATCACTGGAGGTGTATAAGAAGGGACTGGACAAACATTTGTTTGAAATGGTACAGGATCTCCTTCTTAAACAGGGGGTTGGACTAGAAGACCTCCAAGGTCCCTTCCAACGCTATTATTTTGTTATGCTGTTTTCCTTCCTTCCTTCCTTCCTTCCTTCCTTCCTTCCTTCCTTCCTTCCTTCCTTCTTTCCTTCCTTCCTTCCTTCCTTCCTTCCTTCCTTCCTCCATCACTGGAGGTTTTTAAGAAGAGATTGGACATCCTCTTGTCTTAAATAGTATAGGGTCTCCTTCTTGAGCAGGGGGTTGGACTGGAAGACCTCCAAGGTCCCTTCCAGCTGTATTCCGCTTCAGAAAACTCTTTATTGCTACCTCTTCAACGTGTCTAGCATGAAATCACCAACTTTCTCCCGTCAACAATACCCGTTTCCCGATTTAGAAACATAATCACCTGGATTTAATTGGACTAATTAAGTGCTATTAAGGGGGCGGTAATCTTAAGTAACTGGACGGGTAGATTTTCTCCAAGAGATCTGCTTCTTATCCTGCAGGGCCTCTTGTGATAAACAAAAAAAAAGAAGAAATGCTCAATCTTTCCCCTGGTGCAGCCAACAAAGCAAGAAGAGCCCGTGGCTTAGAGGTTAATACATCTCCCTAATATACGCAAAGCAGCCCAGGTTCGAATCCCAGAAAGGGTATGGCTAGCTGAAAAGAGCTAAATGGCTTGAAATAGATCTATCCTAAAGGTAAAGGTTCCCCCTGCACATATGTGCCAGTCGTTCCTGACTCTAGGGGGCGGTGCTCATCTCCGTTTCAAAGCCGAAGAGCCAGTGCTGTCCGAAGACGTCTCCGTGGTCATGTGGCCTGCATGACTCAACGCCGAAGGCTCACGGAACGCTGTTCCCTTCCCACCAAAGGTGGTTCCTATTTTTCTACTTGCATTTTTTACGTGCTTTCGAACTGCTAGGTTGGCAGAAGCTGGGACAAGAAACGGGGGCTCACTCCATTGTGCCGCGCTAGGGATTCGAACCGCCGAACTGTCGACTTTTCTGATCTACAAGCTCAGCGTCTGTTTCCTTCCCACCAAATATGGTCCCTAATTTTCTACTTGATTTCGAACTGGTAGGTTGGCAGAAGCTGGGACAAATCCCGGGAGCTCACTCCGTTACGCGGCGCTAGGGATTCGAACCGCCGAACTACCAACCTTTCATCGTCTTAGCCACTGGTTCTAAGCCATCATCCGTACTAGGATTGGAGGAGGAAGAGGTAGAGGAGGAAGAAAAGGAGGACTGATGCTCTCGGAGCTTGGTGGCTTTCTTGCAGGCGTTTGAAGACCCAACTAGGGAACATTATCAGTGTGAGACGTCTAGAACATTGATGATGTCACCTAGTTGGGCCATGAAACATCTGCAAGGAAACCACCAAGGCTCAGAGGGCACCAAGGACCTTCTTCTTTTTCAACCGGGAAGGCAGAACCCAAAGCTCACCTGGAGAACATTCCAGGATGTCCCCTTTGTAACCTGTCTCTTCTTCCAGTTCGCGGAGGGCAGCTGTCTCGGGAGATTCATTGCTGTCAATGAGGCCTGCAGTGCAAACAGAGAACCGGAGTTACAGGAAGCTCCATCGAAAAGAACGGAAGGGACACCATGGGGCCATCGGGGCTCAAAGCAAAGTGGGGGCCTTTTAGCTTCAAGAGAGAGACATTGGGGGGGAAACAGGGAAGGAGAGGAGAAGGGGGGGGGAGGAAGGGAAGGAAAGGAAAAAGGAAGGGAAGGGGTAAAAGAGACATGGAGGAAAGGAAAGGAAAAAAGGAAAGGAAAGTTCAGTTCAGTTCAGTTCAGTTTATTAAATTTATATGCTGCCCTTTTCCCCCGAAGGGGACTCAGGGCGGCTCAACTCGAACTGGGGAGGGGGATACAGACAAAAAGAAAGAAGAGACATGGACAAAAGAAAGGAAAGAAATGGAAGAAGAGGAAAAAGGAAAGGAAATAAAAGAGAGGAAAAGAAGAAGAGGAAAAAGGGAAGAAAGGAAGAAAGGAAAGAAAGGGAAAAGAAGGAAAAAGGAAGGGAGAAAAGAGACATGGAGGAAAGGAAGAAGGAAAGGAAAAAGAGGAAAGAGGAAGAAGAGGAAAAAGGAAAGGAAAAATGAAAGGAAAGGGAAAAGAAAAGGAAAGGAAGAAGAGGAAAGGAAAGAATGGGAAAAGAAGGAAAAAGGAAGGGAAGGGAGAAGAGACATGGAGGAAAGGAAGAAGGAAAGGAAAAATAGAAAGGAAAGGAGGAAGAGGAAAAAGGAAAGGAAAAAGAGGAAAGGAAAGGGAAAAAGGAAAGGCAGAAGAGGAAAAACGGAAAGGAAGAGAGAAAAAGAGAAGGAAATAAAAAGGAAAGGGGAAAGAAAAGGAAGAGGAAACAGGAAAGGGAAGGAAGAAGAGGAAAAAGGAAAGGAAGAAAAGGAAAGGGAAAAAGGAAAGGCAGAAGAGGAAAAAAGGAAAGGAAGAGAGAAGGACATAAAAAGGAAAGAGGAAAGGAAAGGGGGAAGAGGAAACAAGGAAAGGAAGAAGAGGGAAGGGAAAGGAAGGCCTTCTGGCCCCAATTATGAAGCCCAAAGACCCACCCCCACTCCCACCCAGTCCGGTCTCCTACCTGCGGGGAATTCCAGGCAATAGGCTCCCAGGGGAGGCCGGAATTGCTTCACCAGGACCATGCAGTCGTAGTGGAGGGTCCGTTGCAGCACCGGAATGACGGCCACACCTGACGAGAGCAGAAGCCGGGGGGAAAAAGCATCACCGAAGGTGCCACAAACAGCCAAAGCTTCGAGGCTCAGCCACGACCAGAAGAATCCAGAGAGGATCTTCTGGAGGAGGGCAGCCCTGGCCTTATCAGCCTCAGCTGGCAAAGATCCCTTTTGGTGTTTGTGTGTGTGTGTGTGTGACCAGTTGCTCTCTCTAGATCTAACCCAGTTCACCAATAAAATTAGCTTTGAATCAAGTGGATCAAAGGGAGCAATTAATGGGCTTTTGTCTACAAGACAAAATCCACCTTTGATTAAAATGCATCTGATCCCCCTCCTTTGTTGAAGGAATTTCAAGATAACTTAGGGGGGGTTCTCCCACTTTCCCAACCTCTTGGGGCATGGCTGTTGCCAGGAGTGTGTGTGTGTGTGTGTGTGTGTGTGTTTGTGTGTGTGCACGCGTGCGTGAGTGTGAACATCCCCCAAGGGGTTTCTAAAATGAGTGTCCCTTTGAGCCACGGTTCCACCACAAAACCGCGGTAGACTAAAGCGCGCTCGACGAAAGCGCGTACGTGACGTCATCACAGCGCGACGAAAACATCGCGCTGTGAGCGGTAAATTTAAAATTAAAGCGAAAATCTTACCCTAACCCCCCCAAACCTAACCCTAAACCTAACCCTAACCCTAACCCTTAACCTAACGCTAACCCTTAACCTAACCCTTACCTTTATGTGAATCGGCTTGCTGTAATTTAATTTTAATTTTAATTTAATTTATTTTTAATTTTATTTGTCGCGCTGCTGATGACGTCAGGTACGCGCTTTAATCGGGCGCGCTTTAGTGGACCGCGGTTTTGTCGTGCCACGTTGAGCCACAACCTCCAGAGTCTTAAGAATTCCCCTCGAAGGGTTATCCTGCGATGCTCCTTGGGTTTCAAGCACCAGTTTTTTTCAAGTTTCTCCCCCTCGAGGTGCCCTTTCCCCCTTCTCGAAAGCTGCAGGAGGCCTTCGCAGACACCTTCCCCGACGGATGGAGAGCAGGCTCTATCCACAAACCTAACGTTTAACCAAGTTTGCGCCCAACGGGTGTCTCCACAGAGCCAATTTTCCCATTTGCGCTGATTTGTGTCCTTGGTGCTCTCTGAGCTTGGTGGTTTCCTCGCAGACGTCTCATTACCCAACTAGGTAACATCATCTGTGCTAGAAGGGAATGGGTGTCAGCCTCTGCTTTGCTGCTGCTTTGGCTGCCATTGAAACGGCGAGGGGGGGGCATGGTATTTGGGAGGGGACTACTAATTGTGCTGGAGGAAGATTCTGGAGTTTCTGCCGCCCGTCTTAATGCGCATGCGGAGGAGGTTTCCCGCCAAGGCCAACGGCACCGACATTCCATCTTGGTGATGCCTTTCGAAGTTATCTCACACCTGACACTTGGGAGAATTATGATTGGACTGCAACTGGGATGCCAAGGGGTGGGGAATGGGTTATTTTATATATCACTTGCTTTCGCGCCTAAATAATCAGTCTTCGCTTTGCTACGCTTCTGATCATTTATAATTAGTAAAAGTACACTTGATTTCTATCAATGGAGTCTTGTGGTTTTCTTTCCTAATTACTCAATGAAGGAGTGCTGACAATGGGTTTGGAGGAAGAGGAGAAAGAAGAGGAGGAGGAAGAGGGGGAGGAAGAGAATTGTGGGGTTCTTGGTGCTCTCTGAGCTTGGTGACGTCTCATCACCCAACTAAGTGACATCATCAGTGCTAGGACAGATTTGTTCTTTCTTACCTACGTAATACACCTCGTCCAATTTTCTCATTCAACAGTAATTGGGGAGGGGGGATTTTGTTTTGAGCCGCAGAGTAAGGAAAGTTGGCTTACCATCAGCTGAAAATCCTTCTTTCCTGGTGGTGCGTTTGACCGATTCCCATATTCTGTTCAAAAGGACAAAATATAAGATAAATAGTAGAACCCGGATCATTACTTTCAAAAGCTGTCAGGGATAATGTCATTTTGACAAATTCATTGTGCTTTTTTTTTTCTTTGAAAAATTTCCTTTATTTAGCTTTCTAATTCATCTATCTATCTATGCATGCATGCATATCTGTCTATCTACCTATCTATCTAGCTACCTACCAAATCTCTCTCTCTCTCTCTCTCTCTCTCTCTCTCCCTACCTACCTACCTACCTAATCTACCATATATATATATATATATATATATATATATATATATATATATATATATATATATATATATATATATATATATATATCTATCTATCTATCTATCTATCTATCTATCTATCTATCTATCTATCTATCTATCTATCTATCATCTATCTATCTATCTATCTATCTATCTATCTATCTATCTATCCTACCTACCTACCTACCTACCTACCTACCTACCTACCTACCTACCTACCTACCAAATCTACCAAATCTATCATCTATCTATCTATCTATCTATCTATCTATCTATCTATCTATCTATCTATCTATCTATCTATCTATCATCTATCTATCTATCTATCTATCTATCTATCTATCTATCTATCTATCATCTACCTACCTACCTACCTAATCTACCAAATCTCTCTCTCTCTCCCTCTCTCTCTCTCTCATCTATGTATCTATCTATGTATGTATGTATGTATGTATGTATCTATCTATCTATCTATCTATCTATCTATCTATCTATCTATCTATCTATCTATCTATCTATCTATCTTACCTACCTACCTACCAAATCTATCTATCTACCAAATCTATCTATCTATCTATCTATCTATCTATCTATCTATCTATCTATCTATCTATCTATCTATCTATCTATCTATCTATCTATCTATCATCTATCTATCTATCTTACCTACCTATTTATCTAGTTTTAAAAAAAGTTTTCCTTTGCTTTATCCAGGCATAGGAAGTACCAAGATAAAACTTTAAGACTCTATTTTTGGACTGTTAATTTTTTTTTTCACTTTTGGGGACAAAACTAATATGGTGCTGCCAAAAATCAAAGATTTGGTCCCTCGGTTTCGATAGGTGACCCTGATGTGGTCTGGAGCTTCAAATCATGTATGTGACCTGCAAATTCTTTCCTTCCACATTGCGTATAAACCAGGCCACTGTGGCTTATGGTACCACTTAACGTTTAAAACAAAGCATGGTTTTCCCACAGCGTGGGAACTCAGGTGCTGAACATCCCTACAAAACGGCCTGATAATTATTGATTTACCCAACACAGTTAGTTCTCACCTGTATGTTTAGTCACCGTTCAAAGTTACAACGGCACTGAAAAGAGGGACTTGTGTCCGTTTTTCACACCTGCATCCGTTGCCACATCCCCACGGCCACATGATCAAAATTAAAGACGTTTGGCAACTGACTCATACTAATGACGGTTGCAGGGCCCAAGTAAAATGGGGAAGCCAGATTCACTTAACAACCGAGTTACTTACTTAACAACTGCAGTGATTCCCTTAACGACTGTAGCACGAAAGGGCTCAGAATGGAGCAAAACCCTCTGAACAAATGTCTTACTTAAGGACAGAAGGTTTGACCTGAACTATTTCCATTGGGTATAACTACAAAAAAAGGACAGCGGAGAAAGACAATACCCAATTCTCCGTATTATAACCGCAGCCAGAATAACTTAGGCCCAAAATTGGGGGAAAAACAAGGAAGATGAGGCGATAAGAAAATTTTTAGAATGCGCGGAGATGAACAAACTGACGAAAGAAATAGAAGGAAAGGAGGAATCGGGATATTATTTAACCTGGAACAAATGATATAAAAGGACAGAAACAAGAAATAGGGAAACCTAAAATAGTGACGCAGTAGATAAGATAAGGTGCACTTAAGATAAAATATAGTAGCGAAATGATAGAACGCAAAGTACAATAGAGATAAAATGATATTCTGATATAAACAGTTTTGAGTACAAATAAATATGGAATAGTATACATAAATAAATAAAGAATAAGGGGACCACGAATGTAAGATACGAATGTATAGGAGGAAAAACTTCGATTGTAAAGGCATACCGATCTGGAACTGCTGTATGATGGAACTTTTTATTCCTTTATTGTTTTAATTTATGTTTCTTTAAATGTGTTTAACATTAAAAATTTTTAAAAAAAAAAGGTTTGCAGTCCATTATGGTCATAAGCCAAGGACTAACCCTAATTCTTAGTTCGTGGACTGAATAAAAGACAAGATGGTTTACCTTGTTTGTCCGGTTGGGTCAACGTAAGTGGTTTGATCCAGCTTCACCCATTTTCTTTGAGTAATAGTCTGAAAAGAGGGGGGGGGTGACACCAATTAAACCATGGTTAATGTGTGGCTATCCATAACCAATTATACGGGGTTGCGTCACATTACCCATGGAAGACCACAGACTCCAGAGACACTCAAGCATGTAACACATTATAATGTTTATTTTTTTTTTGATATATAAAAAACATTTATTATAAATATTTTAGGTAAAACATGCAATTTTTATCAAATATAATCTGTGGATTTGCAAATACAGTTTCAATTACTAGCAATTCTTTTATCCACTATTATATATTCAACAGGCTGCTTTTTTTTAATTATTCTGCACACACAGTTTAGTATCTCAGTATAAAAAGCTAAATGTGAAAACAAAGAAACAACATATTTGTTTGCAATCTGATGGCAAGATTAGTAAAGCAGCAAGCATTTTTCTTCTCTATGTATGTAGACATACATGTGTAAATTCTGTATCCAATAGAAGCTTGTTGAACTATATTACAGGTTCTGCTTTGAAATCTAGTTTTCCTTGCGAATAAACTGTTGGAACTGGCAAATAATTTCACCATCTTATGAAAGTGGTAACTCATAAGAGTTGCATTATAATGTTTAATATGTAGGTAACATAGGTAACATTATAATGTTTAATATGCTCTAATGCAGTGTTTCTCAACCTTGGCAACTTGAAGATGTCCGGACTTCAACTCCCAGAATTTCCCCAGCCAGCATTCGCATTCGCTGGCTGGGGGAATTCTGGGAGTTGAAGTCCGGACATCTTCAAGTGGCCAAGGTTGAGAAACACTGCTCTAATGTAAAGGGGCAAACTATGAAAATACATTTGCTGGGGAGGAATAAGATGAACTAAATGTGAATTACATCCAATCAAATATGGTATTTTGCCAAACATACTCGGCTCAGAGCCGAGGTGGCGCAGTGGTTAGGGTGCAGTACTGCAGGCCACTTCAGCTGACTGTTATCTGAGGAGGACCCAGACTGTGGAGGCGATATACTGACTCTGTAAACCGCTTAGAGAGGGCTGAAAGCCCTATGAAGCGGTATATAAGTCTAACTGCTATTGCTATCTATCTATCTATCTATCTATCTATCTATCTATCTATCTATCTATCTATTCTATCTATATCTATCTATATCTATCTCTCCCTCCCTCCCTCTCTCTATATCTATCTCTTCCTCTCTCTATATCTCTATATCTCTATATCTCTATATCTATCTATCTATCTATCTATCTATCTATCTATCTATCTATCTATTCTATCTATATCTATCTATATCTATCTCTCCCTCCCTCCCTCTCTCTATATCTATCTCTTCCTCTCTCTATATCTCTATATCTATCTATCTATCTATCTATCTATCTATCTATCTATCTATCTATCTATCTATCTATCTATCTATCTATCTATCTATCTATCTATCTATCTATCTGGGTGAAATGAGGACCCAGACTGTGGGGGAGATATGCTGACTCTGTAAACCGCTTAGAGAGGGCTGAAAGCCCTAGGAAGCGGTATATAAGTCTAACTGCTATTGCTAAATAATGATACCCCAAAGCTTCAACACAAGTTTTGACTTTCAAAAACTCAACAATGCTTAAAAAATTGACTTCCCAGCCCCACAAAAAAAAAACATTTACCGCCAAAGCACACTTAAGGAAAACAGATTTTTTTATTTTAATTTTTAGTCTTACCTTAAAAGGCAGGAGATGCTTCAAAAAAAAGCAGCATGTTCTAAATTATAGGATTGTTTTTTGGGTTACGATGCGCGTTGCTATTCCTATGGTGTCTTACATCACCAAGGAAGCTATTCTCTCCGTATTCCTTCTTATAAACTTTGAATGGGTGCGGAGGGGAATCCTTACGTTCTTGCAAGCCAGGAGAATTCATATTTGTGATTGAAAGAGAGAGGAAGAGAGAGAAGAATCAGGAAAGGAAAGCGGAGTTGACGTCATGGATCGAGAAGAATCAAGATTAAAAACTGAAGATCAACAGCGGTGAGGATTTTTTTTTCCCCAGCTCAAGAGGGGGGGGAAAAAAGAGGAGAAATTAGAAAAAGAATTAAAAGGAAGAAATGCCAAAGATGCTTTTTATTTGGCCCCAAAAAGGCACCTGGACTTTTGTTTCCCCCCCCCGAAGACGTTTCGCTTCTCATCCAAGAAGCTTCTTCAGTTCTGACCGAAGTCAGAACTGAAGAAACTTCTTGGACGAGAAACGAAACGCCTTCAAGGAATAACAAAGGAAATCCTGTCGCCTTTTGGAAAAAAGCATATTTGGGACAAATTTTTGGATGGCTAAGAATTTCCACAGACATAAAAAAGGAAGGAACTGCAATTTTAGGCTCGCTTACCTGAGACAAAGTCTTATGATCAAACCATGCAGGGAACGGTCAATGAAGGGAAAAAGTGACAGCGTGCATTTTCACAACGGATGCAAAATACACAATTATCAATTGCAACAGCAGGCATTAATTCATGGCATCGTTTGTCTTGACAATTCTCAACATGTCTTCATGGCTTGTGTTGTACAACTATATTTGCAGATATATATATATGTATGTATGTATGTATGTATGTATGTGTATGTATATATATGTATGTATGTGTGTGTGTGTGTGTATATATATATATATATATATATATATATATATATATATATATATATATATATATATATATATATATTTAGTGTCACAACCCCTGGTAAGCCCCAATTATGGGAGGAAGCTAACTGCTTCCATCATCTGTCAATCGGCTCGTCACAAGAGTCCATCACGACAGAAACCCAATATTTTTACTGTTGCCTTTGTTATATTTGTGTTTTATTTGTGCTGATAAATAAATAAAGGGAGACTAGTATAGATCTATTTCAAGCTATTTAGCTCTCATCAGCTTAGCCTTACCCAGAATCCCAGTAAGGGTAAGGCTAGCTGATGAGAGCTAAATAGCTTGAAATAGATCTATACTAGTCTCCCTTTATTTATCTATCAGCACAAATAAAACACACACACACACACACACATATATGTGTGTTTTATTTGTATATATATATATATGTTTTCTGAGGTTTTCGCGGGTATTAGTATGTAAGTCTTTAGCTATTCGGGTTTTCACCCGCGTAAAATTGGAGGTGTCTTGGCGACGTTCCGACGAAGTCTCATTCGTCATCTTCAGGCTTCGTGCTTCCACGAGCAATGCTCACTGCTCCTGGAAGCACGAAGCCTGAAGATGACGAATGAGACTTCGTCGGAACATCACCAAGACACCTCCAATTTTACGCGGGAGAAAACCCGAATAACTAAAGACCTACATATATATGCTAGCCATAC
Organism: Thamnophis sirtalis; assembly: GCF_051295495.1. Taxonomy (NCBI): domain Eukaryota; kingdom Metazoa; phylum Chordata; class Lepidosauria; order Squamata; family Natricidae; genus Thamnophis; species Thamnophis sirtalis. The sequence goes on from NW_028261389.1 coordinate 80,419,975, forward strand.
CCTTACTGGGATTCGAACCTGATGCAATACAGCAGAGGTTCGAATCCCAGTAAGGGTATGGCTAGCTGATGAGAGCTAAATAGCTTTGAAATAGATCTATACTAGTCTCCCTTTATTTATTTATCAGCACAAATACAACACAAATGTGTAACAAAGGCAACAGTAAAAATATTGGGTTTCTGTCGTGATGGTCTCTTGTGACGAGCCGATGGACAGAGAATGGAAGCAGTTAGCGTCCTCCTATAATTGGGGCTTACCAGGGGTTGTGACACTAAATATATGTATGTATGTATGTATGTATGTATGTATGTATGTGTGTGTGTGTGTGTGTGTGTATGTGTGTGTATAGCATTCGCTGGCTGGGGAATTCTGGGAGTTGAAGTCCGGACATCTTCAAGTTACCAAGGTTGAGAAACACACTGCCTTAAGGAATAAAACAACGGTGGTCTTCTCGAACCTAGAACTGTGTTTGCCAAAAAAGCCAACACAGTTCTAGGCTGCATCAACAGAGGGATAGAATCAAGATCACGTGAAGGGTTAATACCACTTTATAAGGCCTTGGGAAGGCCACACTTGGAATATTTGCATTCAGTTTTGGTCGCCACGATGTAAAAAGGTTGTGGAGACTCAAGAAAGAGTGCAAAGAAGAGCAACAAAGAGGATTTAGGGGACTGGAGGATAAAACACATGAAGAACAGTTGCAGGAACTGGGTATGTCTAGTTTGATGAAAAGAAGGATGAGGGGAGACATGATAGCAGTCTTCCAATATCTCAGGGGCTGCCACAAAGAAGAGGGAGTCAAACTATTCTCCAAGGCACCTGAGGGCAGGACAAGAAGCAATGGGTGGAAACTAATCAAGGAGAGAAGCAACTTAGAACTAAGGAGAAATTTAATCAATTAATCAGTGGAACAGCTTGCCTCCAGAAGTTGTGAATGCTCCAACACTGGAAGTCTTTAAGAAGATGTTGGATAGCCATTTGTCTGAAACAGTAGAGGGTTTCCTGCCTAGCCATGGGGTTGGACTAGAAGACCTCCAAGACCCCTTCCAACTCTGCTATTATATATAACCTAGCATTGATTGCTGGCGTAAAAATGACCCCCGATTAAACCCCGCTTACCTCTTCTTTGATGATGGTCTCCTGGGCAGATTTTAAGGCCTCCACAGATGCTTCTTTTTCCATTTTCAGGAAATGTTGGTTTCTCCTTCTCAGCACAAAGTTCACTTTTCTACAAACCAAAAGTCAATATTTGTCATCACGTCTGGCCATTCATCCTTTTCATGCCCCGTTGACAAACCATCAGCAAATATTAACAAATATTAACAAACCGGCGCCCGAAGTCAAGTGGGGAGAACGTTGGTTGGATGGATGGACAGAGGGGGGGGGGGGAAACAGTCGATTTGCCCTGATCCTGTCCTAATCCTAAACGAAGTCGATCGATACTTGCAAGTAGGTTGCTAAAAGAAAGCAGCACAAAGGGATGGCGGCATGCATCGCTGGCGTGCAAAATTAGAAATTGGGATTGCAATGTGATGACTTCATGATTTTCAACCCCTTTTGATGCATTGAAAAAAGAGAAATCAATGATGGGTGTATGGCAGTGGTTCCCAAACTTGGCAACTTTAAGACTTGTGGACTTCAACTCCCAGAATTGAAGAGCTGGCTGGAGAATTCTGGGAATTGAAATCCACAAGTCTTAAAGTTGCCAAGTTTGGGAACCACTGGTGTATGGGATGGTAGAAAACCCACCTCGATCATATTGTTAGAAATGTTGATACTGTCATCAACATTTTTAACAATATGATCAACCATCAATAGTGTCAGAAACATCGTTATAAATGTCAAAAGATAGCGCACCTTGTTAATAAGAGTTATGAGATTGCATATCTGTGAATGTATGCGTCGGAAATCAAAACAATAAACTTTAAAAAAAGAAAAGAGAACCTTCCTTTTTCTGATTTTCTTTCTTTTTTTAATCTGTAGAAGTTAACAGCTGCCAGGAGTAATATTAAAAGGAAGTTTCTGCCTTGGGTCATGAAATCTTAATTTATCTAATATTCAAAGGTGATAAATGAAGGATGAGAAGCTTTTTTTTATGGGTTGGAAAGCAGTTTTTAAATTATTTTTTTAAAATTATCAGTGGGGAGGAAATTTAGAGAGGGATTTATGTGTGATAGAAGAATAGAATAGAATAACAGAGTTGGAAGGGACCTTGGAGGTCTTCTAGTCCAACCCCCTGCTCAGGCAGGAAACCCTACACCACTTCAGACAAATGGTTATCCAACCTCTTCTTTAAAACTTGTTGTGTTGAAACATTCACAACATCTGGTGGCAAGTTGTTCCACTGGATAATTGTTCTTGCTGAAGTTTCTCCTCAGTTCTAAGTTGCTTCTCTCCTTGATTAGTTTGGTGTCTTATTATCATTCTGTATGATCTATGAGGTCTTTTTGGGATTTGCACAATTGTTCTTACACATTTTTTTTCCCCAGAACGGCAGGAAATTGTGCCACCCTTTTTGAGCAATTAGGGACAGGTTGTCCTTGACTTACAACACTTCACTTATTGACTGTACGAAGTTACAAAAACACTAGGAAAAAACCTGACACACTATGACCATTTTTCACACTGTTGTAGCATCACCGTGGTTATGTGATCCAAATTCAGACTCTTGGAAACCGACTCATATTTATGACGGTGGCTGTGTGGGTCACGCAATCCCCTTTTGCGACCGGATGAGCAAAATCAACGGGGGAGCCAGATTCACTCAACAAGACCGTGGGACTCACAATTCGCAACGGCCGCGATTCGTTCAACCAGGAAGGTTGTGAAAAAATGGGGCAAAGCTCACTTAACGCACGTGTCTCACTTAGCGCCAGAAAATTTGGGGCTCGGTGAAGGTCGTAAGTCAAGGGCTAACTTAATAAAGAGGTTTTGGAGGCCGGCTAAATCAGGGTTAATCGGGAATTTCCGCTCTGCAGAAAATAGGTTGAGACTTTAGGCAGACGAAAGTTAACTGACGGAGGTCTAAAGAGGACAATCGGCTCTCTTGGACAACAATTAAGAGTGGAATGACCTGCCACGAGGCCAAAGTCCTGCAAACTTTTTTTCTAACCCAACATGATCTCGGAAAGCTCTGGATCGAACGAGTGAAAACCATCCCGTGATTCATATCAATGTTTGTGAGTTCAGAAAGCTAGGATGTTTTGATTTTAGCAGGGGGTTCTCCGCGTCCTTGGTTTTATTTTTATTTATTTATTTTGCCTATCTGTATTGGATATTATGTTATTATTATTATTATTCCACCTTTTAGCTGCCAAGTAATATTTCCTGACAAGCCCATGATACAGCTGCGGTGACCCTGTTTTCCTTGCAGAAGACAAGGTGCCCGATAGAAAAGGGCAGATCTGAAAGAGGGTTTGTTAAAGGACAGGAAAAGTCTAGAAGATGATTATTACGCCCGTAACTTTGCACAGGGAAATCCAAGAGAGCAAAACGAAGAGAAGCTTTGCAAAAAAGGACATAGGGCAATAAAAATATATAGAAAGCATATTTATTTAATTTATTTATTAATTTAATTAATTTGTATGCCGCCCACTCTCGGAAGACTCAGGGTTAAAAATATGGTTATAAAGTTATAAGAAATGGGTATTAAAAAGGATTTCTGCAATTAAACCATGCATTCTGTGATCATGCTTGTACAATATAAGTTAAGCAAACAAAATAAAGGACCAAACTCACTTTCTGAAAAATAAATCTATTGATCCATCTAAAGGGCAGCCTTCTGAAATAAAGGGCTGTCCTTTTCCATCCATCCATCCATCCATCCATCCATCCATCCATCCACCCACCCATCCATCCATCCAATAGTTTTGTCCTTTATTTTGTCCATTTAATTTATGTCATACAAGTGTTACCATTTAATGGTTATTTTAGCCTTTAATGGCAATCTTTGGCAGGGACAACTATATATATATGTAAAAAACACTCCCTCTCCCTCTCCCTCTCTCTCGCTCTCTCTCTCTCTCTCTCTCTCTGTGTGTGTGTTTGTGTGTTCCAGCATAACTCTGGAACGCCTTCAGCAATTTCAACCAAACTTGGTACACAGATGACTTATTCTCTGGAGACAAATACTGTGGAGGTAAGACACCCCTAACACCCCTTGGGAGGGGGTGTTCTGTTAAGATACAGGCTGTTGTGCCTTTAAATGGCTTCCACTGTACTGCCGTAAAATGGATTCTACTGTACAGCGCAGTCGAGTTGCCATGGTAACGGCTTCACAGTCCTCCACAAGGGGGGCTCCCTCTGGTAAGAGGGAAAAATCCAACATTATAAATTATGTTTGATCTGGACGTTTCCTCCCTATGAATAAATACCAGGGCAACGACTGAAGCTAATTAGAAATAAATCGCAGATTTAAATTAAACATTCAGAGTTTTTCTGATTTCCGGTTATGGTACTCAGGGACAAATACAATGACACTTTCTACAAAGTGGAAATTTCCTACTTTGCTGATTTTGGGAGTTTTGAGTTGAAACAAGTTAGCCACGTTTCACTTCAGCAGAAATCGACGGGATACATTATGTAAGAGTAACTGATAACAACATTTCATAGGTTGCAAGCCGCTGATCTAATTAGTATCCAATATAATTAAACAGTAAAAAAAAGTAATTTCCTAATGCTTTGCAGGAAGCTACAGCACGCTGCAAATTATTTTCGATAAAGCTATTTAAAGTTCAGAATAATTAGTTTCCAAGGGAAAGGTGCCAATTATCTTTATTTCTTCTTTTTAAAATCTTTTTTAAAGGCACCAAGTCAGTCTGATTTTTTTTTTTAATGGAACTTTAAAAAGTATTGTTACTTTCTGCTTTAGTTTGTCCCACAAAAAGAAATATTATCTTTCCTTTTACGCAGAGTTCTGTATGGAATTCCTAACTTTTTTTTTGCACCTGTATTATTAATTCATGTCTTAATTGCAGGCACGAATTACATTTGCATGATTAATTAACGTCTCAAAGAAGGGGAAAAGGAAAAAAAGCAAATTCTCCCCATCCCTTCTTCCCTTTTCTCTTTTGCTTTCCCTTCCTTTATTACTATGAAGGGGGGAAAAAGTTTTAAAGATTTAAAAACTTTTGGCAACAAAAAAAAAATTGGTTGTAAAAAAAGTTTAAAAGGGATAAAAAGGGCCAGGTTTTTTTTTTGATGGATAATGGGTGAAAGTATTGTTTTGAAACAATTGGCCTTAAATTAGACCAGTGAACTGGACCTTGGAGGGAATGTTATTTTGAGATATGTTTGGGGGGAAAATGTAAATCAAAGATCAGAAGGTCCCAGAAGTTTCCTGGAGCCACTGAAATGCCAGAGAGTGGAGACTCCAGACGAGGCTTGCAAAAAGCTTTTTTCAACTTTTATTTATGGCCATAGCAAAAGCTGGGTGTCAAAAGTAGAACCAGATGCATGGAAGGAATGGCTCAGAGTATTATAGACATTTTAGGCAGATAGAAACAAAGTTTTTTTTTCCAATCAGAGACAAAAAGTCATTACCAAAAGTCAATTCTTTTGTTCAAGCTCCTGTCTCTGTCTCCCTTATCTATGGAGTATTCCTATGGCCTTGAGTTAAGGGGTAGCAGCCCCCGTTTGCCAAGTTGTTTTTCAGCAGAATGCTTTAAGGATTTATGAGCCCGGAAAACTCCCCAGTTTGATTCCTTTATCTATGGGGCCTGATATGCCCGGGTAACAATTTCTTCTGTGTTTTCAAGAATGTGCCTAGCTTTGAAGCCACGAATATCAGGCCCCATAGATAAAGGAACCAAACTAGGGAGTTTTCCGGGCTCATAAATAACATTTACAGTAATGCCACCCAGTATTAAGGTTACAATTTGCTAGAAAACAACTCATTTCTGGCAGTATACAATAAGATAAACAGAAGCCAATAACAAAGCTTAATTCTTAATAAATGATTTCTAGCAGTATATCATATCAGCAAATATTGGTTTAATCAGCAGCAATTATATAGTAACATAAGCAATTTGTAAATAGCCAATATTGGTTCATATACTCCTTCAAGAATATATTTGAATATGTTATTTTTGTTAATGATTAGAGACTTCAGCTAACTGGTGGACTGGACAAAACAGAAGAGAAAAGGAAAATGAGCTAGACTGTAACCACTTCATGCCATTAAAAAAAATCCAGATTTCTTAAGGTCTAGAAACTTTAAGTGGATTTCAATTCCCAGAATCCCCCCCTGAGGAATTCTGGGAGTTGAAGTCCACTTATCTGAAAGTTGCTGAGCTTGGAAAATAGGGGCTAATCTGTGCACTTTGCAAGCCACTCTAACAATATGCACGGTGCAGGGCAAGTCGGGAGCTCGTCAGCAGCACCGGCACTCTGCACATGCTCAATTTCTCTCTGCATCAGCCCTAACTGAGAGCTGCTAGCCTCTTCCCTCCTGCGAGACTCGCGAGTTGGCGGCAGGAGGACGCCTCTGCACCCTCCGCTGCTCACCGTTTTCCCGAACAGGAACCGAAGATTCTCTCCGCTGCGTTCCGTTCCGCTCCGCTGATTGGCTGAGAGCGGCAGGGAGCTCGCCGAACCCTCGAGATGAGGGAGACCGTCCGATGGTCTCAGCCGTCTAGGTGGCCGACTCTGTCGCGCATGCGCCCGGGCGAGTGACTTTGTACGCCTGACGCTCGTTTGGAAGCGCGGCGGGGGAGCCTAGAGATAGGAAAGTTAGAGTAAGTATAATCTTTTATTGTCATTCTAGTTAAATATACAACGAAATTGGCGAGTCCTCAATTTCTCTATGATTGTCATTCCTTTGTTTAACTTAAATAGGATATGTGTCCTGATCTCGTTTCAGTAAAGATTGAAATGGTGCTCTGGTTCCGTTTCAGAGCCGAAATAAAGCACTCGGTGTTATATAATCCTGAAGTTCCGCTTGCGTGGTTCTGAGGACTTATCTCTACATGACCGACCGAGACACATCATCTGTCGCTGATTGGCTCACAAGAAACGCCTGTCACTTGCCAGCTCCAAAGAAAGGCCGGCTTTCCCTGGAGGGCGGTGCTAAGGCGCGCAGGTCGAAGGACAATCCCTTAGCCAATAAGAAGGAGGAGGCGTGAAGCCCCGCCTGCCGCGCTCTTCGATTGGTCGGATCCCGCAGGAGCAGCTGGGACGATGGAGTAGCAGGTAAAATAAATGAGACGGAGGAGCGAAGGCGGGCAGGGGAGGGAGGGCGTGTGAATGCACGCCACGCAGACACGTGTCTTGCTACGGACACGTGTCTGAGTTGCAGAGCTTGTTGCTGTTGGGTGGTCTGGGTGTGTGTGCGTGGCAGGTTTGCCAATTACATAAGCGAATAAGCAGCTGATGGTGACAACACAACACACATGTATACACACATACAACACATATATATGTACACACACATACAGACAGACATACACAAAGACATACATGTATTCACAAACACATAACACACATATACACTTGTCTATGTCCTTCCATTCATCTCAGGATATGTGTGTATGTACCGTATTTTTCAGAGTATAAGGCGCACATCTGTATAGACACATGCAACACATATATAGGTACACACGCATATATGGATATACATATACACACAGACATACACAAAGACATACATATATTCACAAACACATAACACACATATACACATGTCTATGTCCTTCCATTCATCTCAGGATATGTGTGTATGTGCCGTATTTTTCAGAGTATAAGGCTCATATATGTATAGACGCATACAACACATACACAGGTATGAGTATATGCATACATACATACATATGTATAATTTGTATGAGTATATACATATACATACATACATATGTATAATTATGTATAATTTCATACACAAATACATAACATACACAGGTACACATGCATGCATGTGGATATTTCCATCCATTCATCTCAATGTATGTGTGTGTGTGTGTGTGTGTGTGTGTATACACACACACACGTATATACACACATACACACACACACACACACATATGTTTTTGTAGCTTTTCACGGGTGTACGTATGCTGGTCTTGTTGTATTCGGGTCTTTTCCCGTGTAAGATTGAGATTGTCTTGGCAACGTTTCGGCGAGGTATACACACACACACATAACACACACACACACACATCTATGAGTATGCATATGTATGTGCAAAGTTCCAAAAACAAATTATTACTAAAATTTGATAAAAGCAATTTAAAATGAAATTTGATATAATACAATTTAAAAGTGGAATTGGAATAAAATAACGATTTATGCCCCAAGGGCTAATTAATAAAGACTCAATGTCAAATTTAGTGTGCGCATGTGTGTGTGTGTGTACCTGCGTGTGTCCATGTGTCAATATATGTGTATCATCTTCCCTTCCTTTCTTCTTTTCCCATTCTTTTCCTTCTATTCATCCGTGTGTGTGTGTGCGATTAGGTGTATATACATCTACATCTACAAATATACGTATGTGTGTATATATGTATATACACCTAATCGCGCGCACACACGGATGAATAGAAGGAAAAGAGTGGGAAAAGAAGAAAGGAAGGGAAGATGAAGATGGAGGAGGAGAAGAATAGGAAGGGAAGAAGGAGGGGGAGGAGAGCAGTTGGGGGGAGCTTTGACATAGAGGCAGGGATTGGAAGAAGGGATTCTGATTGCGACATGTTGTTTTGTGACTAGTACAGCGGTCGGCAACTATAGCTTTTCTATGACCTCTGGACTTCAACTCCCAGAGTTCCTGAGACAGCTGGAATGGTGAGCCAACATTGCCAGAATCCCTGATACTTACAAGTGGGGGGGGGGGAAAACACTTTTGAGATACACATGTTCAAAATGAAACCTGGCTAGCTAGGGAAATAAAATCTCAACCCCGAAGAACAATGCTTTGGTCTTCTTTAAAACATACCCTTCCCATAGATGCCAGCAACACGGTGTAAAATATTCAGCATTTAGTAAAACGTTAAAAGAAAGGAAAGTGTCACTATTCGGTCCTTCTGCCTTTAATGAATGGGGTAAAATGGTTGCCTTCGCTTGTCATCAAATGTTAACTTGTGTTGTCTCCTTTCAATGCAGAGCTGACAGTCGTCTTTTGAATACCAAGATGAAGAAAGAACAGATACTCAACTGTCAGTTCTCCTCCTGGTATCCTCGCTTCAAGAGACAGACCATCCGCAGGTACCCGAGGCTGATTTTTACCTTCAATTAAATAGAGGGCTTGTCCCAAAGGTGCTTTTTCAAGAAGAGGCAGCTGGACTTTCTGGTTTTTTCTTTGAAGAGGTTTTGCTTCTCATCCGAGAAACTTCTTCAGTTCTGACTGAATGGTGGACCCTAGAACTGAAGAAGCTTCTCGGATGGGAAGCAAAACCCCTTCAAAGAAAAAACAAAATCCAGTTGCCTCTTGCAAAAAGGACCTTTGGGACTTCAGATCGCTGTGCCTTCAGCTTTAAAAGCTCTCTAAAATTATTTTGCTTTAATCCTTTTCCCATTTTAGTGTCGTCCTTCCAATCCCACAGAACGTCAAAGATTATTTGCTAGATGATGGAACTCTGGTCGTTTCTGGCAGGTGAGAAGTTGTTCTTAAAAGATTAAGATGTATTTTAAAGAAATAATAATGTGTGGGTTTATCTGATCTTTCCTTTCATATGGAGGCTGTTTTCCTCTTCTTTTCAATTATCATTGTGCCTTTAAGGAGAGAAGTTACAGGGGTTAAAGGTAAAGGTTCCCCTCGCACATACGTGCTAGTTGTTCCTGACTCTAGGGGGTGGTGCTCATCTCCGTTTCAAAGCCGAAGAGCCAGCGCTGTCCGAAGACGTCTCCGTGGTCATGTGGCCGGCATGACTCAACGCCAAAGGCGCACAGAAGGCTGTTCCCTTCCCACTAAAGGTGGTTCCTATTTTTCTACTTGCATTTTTTACCTGCTTTCGAACTGCTAGGTTGGCAGAAGCTGGGACAAGTCACGGGAGCTCACTCCGTTGTGCCGCGCTAGGGATTCGAACCGCCGAACTGTCGACCTTTCTGATCTACAAGCTCAGCGTCTTAGCCACTGAGCCACCGCGTCCCTTTTTAATCATCTCACTAAGTGGTTTTTTTCCCCTACAATAACAATTTCCTGCAATTTCCTGCTTGAACACGGACACCGTCATTATTTCTAATTGAAAAAAATAGTATTAATTGGCCAAAAGAGATTGCTTTTGTCTCGAGGTTTTTGCCAGAGCTGTTTGTTTTTAAAGATTGTATTTTGGGGCCTCAAATGTTATAAGAGGCTATCGGAATCAAAGTTAAAACTTTAGGATTTGATCATCAAAAGAGTTTCACTTTCTGGTTTCTTATTTAGAGAAGATCCCCGAACTGTAACCCAAGATGGGGACGATGAGGAAGAGGCAGAAGAAGCTGTGGTTTGTAGAAACCTTGATACTATAATTAATATTTTTTTTGGGGGGGGGGAGTCTCTGGATTGTCGGATAAATCGCCCCTCATACTGGAATTCCATATCTTTTCCATAAGTGAGGATGGAGATTCCTTCTCTAAGTTTGTGGGTTGGTTTCTGAACATTTTATTACCGTGCAATGTAACATCTTCAGTGAGCTTAGGTGAGGTCGGTGTCAGTGGTGTTCTGCTGTTAAGGGCTTTGTGTGGTCTTGCGATGGGGAGGTCGCGCCAGGTGAGGGTCCCATCAGGTGAGGGCCTTGGGATGGGTCAGGTGTGGGCTGCATCCAGTGAAGACCCTCTTGGATGAGGAGGGAAATGTCTTCAAGGGAAATATAACAAAGGAAAGTCCAGTTGACCTGGGACCCTGGACGCCTGAGAATCCCCATAAACATTTGAACCTATTCACAATCATTTAATTAGTCCCAACTAAACAATTGTCAATAGTCACATCTCAATCAAAAATAATTCTGGTTTCTGGTCTCCTTTTTTTCAGTGGTCTGATGATGAAAATACAACAACGCTTACAGTAAGTACCTCTGTATTCAAATATTTTTTGAATAGGAATAGGAATAGAATAGAATAGGGATGTAGAATAGAATAGAATAAGGATATAGAATAGAATAGGGATGGAGAATAGAATAGGGATGGGGAATAGAATAGAATAAAGATGGAGAATAGAATAGAGTAAGGATGGAGAATAGAATAGAATAGGGATGGAGAATAGAATAGGGATGGAGAATAGAATAGGGATGGAGAATAAGGCTGGAGAATAGAATAGAATAAGGATATAGAATAGAATAGGGATGGGGAATAGAATAGAATAAGGATGGAGAATAGAATAGAATAGGGATGGAGAATAGAATAGAATAGGGATGGAGAATAGAATAGGGATGGAGAATAAGGATGGAGAATAGAATAGAATAAGGATGGAGAATAAGGATGGAATAGGGATGGGGAATAAAAGAGTAGAATAGAATAGGGATGGAGAATAGAATAGGGATGGGGAATAGAATAGAATAAGGATGGAGAATAGAATAGGGATGGAGAATAGAATAGGGATGGGGAATAGAATAGAATAAGGATGGAGAATAGAATAGAGTAAGGATGGAGAATAGAATAGAATAGGGATGGAGAATAGAATAGGGATGGAGAATAAGGATGGAGAATAGAATAGAATAAGGATGGAGAATAAGGATGGAATAGGGATGGGGAATAAAAGAGTAGAATAGAATAGGGATGGAGAATAGAATAGGGATGGGGAATAGAATAGAATAAGGATGGAGAATAGAATAGGGATGGAGAATAGAATAGGGATGGGGAATAGAATAGAATAAGGATGGAGAATAGAATAGAGTAAGGATGGAGAATAGAATAGAATAGGGATGGAGAATAGAATAGGGATGGAGAATAAGGATGGAGAATAGAATAGAATAAGGATGGAGAATAAGGATGGAATAGGGATGGGGAATAAAAGAGTAGAATAGAATAGGGATGGAGAATAGAATAGAATAAGGATATAGAATAGAATAGGGATGGAGAATAGAATAGAATAGAATAGAATAAGGATATAGAATAGGGATGGAAAATAGGATAGGATAGGGATATAGAATAGGGATATAGAACACAATAGAATAGAATCTTTTTTGAGAAGAGAATGTAGAATATGTAGAATAGAACAGAATATAGAAAATGAATAAAATAGAAATAGAATAGAATTCTTTATTGCTTTATTGGCCAAGTGTGATTGGACACACAAGGAATGTGTGTTCGGTGCATAAGCTCTCAGTGTACATAAAAGCTATGAGTGATAAATCATGACCATAGTCATGATAAAGATACATGGCATCATAAATCATAAGATACAGCACTTAGTGATGGTCATGGGATACTGAATAAGCAATCAACATAATTTGTACTAGGAAATTAAATGAAACAACATAAATCATAAAGATACAAGCGACAAAGTTATAGTCCTAAGTAGGAAAGAAGATACGTAGGTAATAGGAAAGATGAGAAAAAGAATAGTAATATGGTCTTAATCAATAGTTTGACAGTGTTGTGGGAATTAGTTGTTTAGCAGAGGGATGGCATGCGGAGAAAAACTGTCCTTATGTCTAAAGGAAGAGGTCTACATTACCTAATATAGGACAGGAAATTGCAAACGTTTTTTCTTGGATTTTATCTGGCGGTGAACTTTCTCCTAAGTTACAAATTAACGTTGACCTCCAAGTCATTCTTAACAGCAGACAAGTGTATTTCAAAGAAAACGTGAAATAAACATCCAACATACCGATCAAGCTTGAGTACTCCTGTGTTTTAAAACATTGCGAGAAATCCATTCATTTATCTTCTTCTTGCAACATCCAATGTCCAAAAATGACTATTTGGCAATCGGGTTAATTTGTAGCTCAGGGTTTGAAATGATGAGGTATCCTTGGGTCTCTCTTTGAGTTTGGTTGTTTCCCTGCAGATGTTTCCTTACCCAACTAGGTAACATCAGTGCTGATGATAACGTAGTTTGGATAATGAAACATCTGCAAGAAATGTCAGGTTAAATTGTGTGTTAGTTCTGCTAGACTTTTAAAAATCCAGAGTTTTCAAATCCAAATATTGCAAAGTAAAGTGTTTTGAGAATGTTTTTTGAGATCCTACTTTGTTTAAAGCATCTGCGCTGGAGATGTTTTTGTAAACATTTGGCTTACATGCAACCATTGTATGCAATATAATGTTGTTTCTCCTGGAATCCTGTTTTCCTTAGCTTTTGTTTCTAGAAATGGTTGTTCCTTGGTGGTTTTTTTCCAGGCACCAGAATTTCCCGAATTTTCCCTTAAAGTTGAAGAGGCGATCCATTCCTTGGGAGGCAGCGTTTTTCCGAAGCTTAACTGGAGCGCTCCAAGGGTAATTTGAATTTAATGTAAATTTAATTTATACCAAGAACCTCGGAGATGTGTTCCTTGCAAATTATATTTTCACTTTATGAGTTTCTTGGCGTTTTTTCCTTGAAAAGTTTTGCTTCTGTATCCAAACTCGTTTGGGACAAGTTCCCCTCGTGACTTCAAGCATCCCAGGGCATTTTTAAAACAAGTATTTAATTTTAATCTGCAGTTTTAGGAGGAGAATATAATAACACTCCAGTTTCTTGCATCTTTGAGAATTGACAGAGACAGAATCAAATATTTCATTGCAAGTTCTGTTCAGATTTCCAGTCAAGATTTATTCAGCTAAGAATAAGCCAAGATCTATTGAGAATAAAAATCTACCCTATTATTGTATTAATTTTTGTGGGGATAATAGAGTCTCCAACATGAGACTTCATTTTTAGATGGTACTGATGGTCTTTGACTTACGACCATTCATTTAATGACACTTCAAAGTTACAACAGTGATGAACAGCCCTTTTTCACACTTACGACCCTTGTAGGCATCCCCAGAGTGAGGTGATCAAAATTTAGATGCTTAACAATGGATTCATATTTATGACCGTCACAGTGGTCCTGGGGTCACATGACCCCCCTTTTGCGACTTCAGCGGGGAAGCCAGATTCACTTAACAACCGTGTGACTAACTTAACAACTTCAGCGATTCTCTTAATCACTTTGACACGTCAAAAAGGTGGGGAAATGGGGCAAAACCCACATAACAAATGTCTCGCTTAGCAACAAATGCTTTGGCCTCCATTGTGATTGTAAGTCGAGGGCCATCTGTACTTAAGTGGAGAAGATGCATCTCAACTCTTCAGGAAGGTTCCGTGAAGAAAACTGCTTCTGAATTTTAAAGCAGACATTTTAAATTCTGAATTTTAAAGCAGACATTTTAAGTTCTAAGTTCTGAATTTTAAAGCAGACATTTTAAGTTCTAAGTTCTGAATTTTAAAACAGACATTTTAAGTTCTAAGTTCTGAATTTTAAAGCAGACATTTTAAGTTCTAAGCTCTGTGCTAATCTGCTAAAATCTCAGTTTACCCTACGAACCAGCCTAAATCCACCGCCTTGAACAAAGCCTTGTACATTTTCAGAGGCGTTAAGGAGATTTAAGGGGAAATTTTTTAAGCGTTTGGACTGTGCAACCTCCTGAATGAGTTACTCCGGGGCAGAACTGAGACATCTAAAGAAATTGGACAATTCATTTGGCCCGAAGGTGCCACCCTCCAAATCTCCCTTTGATGGGAGCCTGATTGACTTCAGCGGGAATCATTTTTGGGAAAGCAGAGATAAAATCAGGCCTTGAAAAGGCCAAGAGGTCTCCCGCTGAGTCCTTTGCAATGTATGTCAACAAATAAGTTGCTTTTTCTTCGCTATTTAAACTGACGGCTTTATTGCAGTACGTTAAGTACCGTTCTTTGCAGACCTGTAATAAGGAGCTGCTTCTGAAGAATCTCATATAATCGCATTTTAATCCTGTAGTTCTGTTCTGACCGAGGCTTCCCGAGAGCATGAAGCCAACTTCCTGGTCCCGACGAAAACCCCTTTTAATAATTGACTGTGAATTCTGCTGGTTGACATCCAGCAAAGTCTTTCGAGGGAGGATTTACGGTCACAGACCTTATCTGGCTTGGAGAGAAGCCAGGCCGAGATCTGCAGAACTTGGCAAGGAGTCTCGGAGAGTCACGAACCGATTAAGCTAACTCCTTGTCTCCTGCAAACTCCACTCCCCTTTCGCTCCTCTTTTATTTCCTCTGGGAGGGGCCATTCACCATCCACCTGTGCCTTTACGCCCGAGTCGGCCCTTGTTCCTTAAGCTGTTCCCTTCTCCTGGCAGCTCTGCACATGCGCACACTGGGAACAGGCTCCAGCTGTTCTTCTGCCCCACTGATGTCTGACTCCGAAGGCAGCTGATAACTGGCACACGGCTCTGGCCCCCTCTCTGCCTCCGACACAGAGCCCTCATCAGAGCCTTCCCCAGACTCCAGGACTGGCCCATCTTCCTCCCCAACCTTCTCACACTCTACATCTTGTAGACAAATCTAGATATGGATAGGTAATCTTCAACGTACCGGCCACAACGGGGACAGGAATTTCCGTGGGTAAGCCAGGCGGTTGTTATAGAGAGTTATGCCCAATTTTACAACCTCCTACGTCACGGTTGTTAAGCGAATCACCACAGTCCTTAAGTGAATCCCACCGTTGTTAAACGAAAACCAAGCTTCTTCCACTGAGTTTGGTTGTCGGAGGGTCGCAAGTGGAGGTCACGTGTGGCAAGAAAGGTCCTAAAGTGGGACAAGACTCGCTCAACACGTGTCTCACTTAGCAACATAAATTTGGGGCTCAATTGTGTTCATCGGTCGAGGACTTCCTGTTAGATGCAGGTCTGAAATAAATAACATTCCGTTTTCTTTAGGATGCCTACTGGATCGCCATGAATAATTCCCTGAAATGCAACAGCCTCAGTGACATTTTCCTGCTTTTGAAAAGTTCGGATTTCATTACTCGCGACTTCACTCAGCCGTAAGTTGGATCTTCCCCTTTGAACAGGGAGGTTGGAAAAAAGTCCCTGTATATTTCTTTTCTTCCTTCGCCACTCCTGGGGACCAAAAACATACGAAGAACAGAATTGCAGGATTTGGGGGTTGGCCAGTCTAGAGAAAAGAAAAGACTAAGGAGGAGATGATAGCAGTCTTCCAGTATCTGAGGGGCTGCCAGAAAGAGGAGGAGGAGCAGGAGGTCAATTTATTCTCCAAAGCGCCTGAAGAGAAGACGGGACAAAAACAATGGATGAGAGTAGAGTAGAGTAGAGTAAAGTAGAATGGAATGGAGTAGAATAGATCAGAATAGAACAGAACAGAATAGAATAGAATGTTCTTGTTTTAATAGAGTAGAGTAGCATAGAATAGAATAGAATAATGGAATGTAGAATTACAACTGAATAGAATAGACTAATGGAGTATAGAATAGAATAGAATAGAAGAATGGAATATAGAATAGAATAGAAGAATGTAGAATTAGAATAGAATAATGGAATGTAGAATTAGAACAGAATAGAATAGAATAGAATAATGGAATATAGAATAGAATAGAAGAATGTAGAATTAGAATAGAATAGAATAATGGAATGTAGAATTAGAACAGAATAGTATAGAATAATGGAATATAGAATAGAATAGAATAGAAGAATGTAGAATTAGAATAGAATAGAATAATGGAATGTAGAATTAGAACAGAATAGTATAGTATAGAATAATGGAATATAGAATAGAATAATGGAATGTAGAATTAGAACAGAATAGCATAGAAGAATGTAGAATTAGAATAGAATAGAATAGAATAATGGAATGTAGAATTAGAACAGAATAGTATAGAATAATGGAATATAGAATAGAATAGAAGAATGTAGAATAGAAGAATGGAATATAAAATAGAATAGAATAGAATAGAAGAATGTAGAATTAGAATAGAATAATGGAATGTAGAATTAGAACAGAACAGAATAGAATAGAATAATGGAATATAGAATAGAATAGAAGAATGTAGAATTAGAATAGAATAGAATAGAATAATGGAATGTAGAATTAGAACAGAATAGTATAGAATAATGGAATATAGAATAGAATAGAATAGAATAGAAGAATGTAGAATTAGAACAGAATAGAATAATGGAATATAGAATAGAATAGAATAGAATAGAAGAATGTAGAATTAGAATAGAATAATGGAATGTAGAATTAGAACAGAATAGAATAGAATAATGGAATATAGAATAGAATAGAATAGAAGAATGTAGAATTAGAATAGAATAGAATAATGGAAATAATAGAATATATAATGAATGGAATGGAAGAGAAGAATGTAATGAATATAGAATAGAATAGAGCAGAATAGAACAGAATAGAATAAGGGATAAGAATGGAATAGAAATAGAATAGAAAATAGAATAGAGAACAGAATAGAGAATAGAACAGAACAGAATAGAAATAGAATTCTTTATTGGCCAAGTGTGATTGGACACACAAGGAATTTGTCTTTGGGGCAGATGCTCTCAAGTGTACATAAAAAGACAAGATACATTCGTCAAGAATCCTAAGATACACCACTTAATGATAGTCACAGGGTACAAATAAGCAATCAGGAGACAATCAATACCAATATAAATCGTAAGGATACAAGCAACCAAGTTACAGTCCTGTAGTCATAGGTGGGAGGAGATGGGGGATAGGAACTAATCATAGTAGTAATGCAGACTTAGTGAATAGTTGGACAGTGTTGAGGGAATTATTTGTTTAGCAGAGGGATGGCGTGCGGGGGAAAAACTGTTCTTGTGTCTAGTTGCCTTGGTGTGCGGTGATCTCTGGAGGCGTTGTGAGGGTAGGAGTTGAAACAACGATGGAAACTAATTAAGGAGAAAAGCAACCTAGAATTGAGAAAACTTCCTAACAGTGAGGACAATTAACCAGTGGAACTCCTTGCCACCAGAATTTGTGGATGCTCCAACACTGGAGGTTTTTAAGAAGAGGTTGGACAGCCACTTGTCTGAAATGGTGTAGGGTCTCCTGCTTGAGCTGGGGGGGCAGGGGTGGGGGTTGGACTAGAAGTAAGGGGGGGGGCAATTTTATTTTCCAAAGCCCCAGAGGGCAGAAACGATAGATGGAAACTAATCGAGGAGAGAAGCACACATCAAAGGGTCCCCAATATTAATAGGAATTAGCTGAAAAAGATGGAGAATGGAATATATCAAGTATAGGTTGCAGGATTTGGGTTTGGTCAGTCTGGAGAAAAGGACTTGGGGGGGGGGCATGATAGCAATCTTCCAGCATTTGAGGGGCTGCCACAAAGAAGAGGGAGTCAATCTATTCTCCAAAGCACCTGAGGGCAGGACAAGAAGCAATGGGTGGAAACTAACCAAGGAGAGAAGCAACTTAAAACTAAAGAGAAATTTCCTGACAGTGAGAACAATTAATCAGTGGAACAGAAGTTGCCTCCAGAAGTTGTGAATGCCCCAACACTGGAAGACTTTAAGAAGATGTTGGATATCCATTTGTCTGAAGTGGTGTAGGGTTTCCTGCCTAGGCAGGGGGTTGGACTAGAAGACCTCCAAGGTCCCCATCCAACTCTGTTATTCTATTCTACTCTACTCTACTCTACTCTACTCTACTCTACTCTACTCTACTCTACTCTTCTATTTTCTCTTCTCTTCTACTCTACTCTAAGCACCGGAGGGCAGGACAAGAAGCAATGGGTGGAAACTAATCAAGGAGAGAAGCAACTTAGAACTAAGGAGAAATTTCCTGACACTTAGAACAATGAATCAGTGGATTAATTGCCTCCAGAAGCCGTGAATGCTCCAACACTGGAAGTTTTTAAGAAGATGTTGGATATCCATTTGTCTGAAGTGGTGTAGGGTTTCCTACCTGGGCAGGGGGTTGGACTAGAAGACCTCCAAGGTCCCTTCCAACTCTGTTATTCTATTCTATTCTATTCTACTCTACTCTACTCTACTCTACTCTACTCTACTCTACTCTACTATTCTATTCTATTCTATTCTATTTTCTCTTCTACTCTACTCTAAGCACCTAAGTGTAGGACAAGAAGCAATGGGTGGAAACTAATCAAGGAGAGAAGCAATCTAGAACTGAGGAGGAATTTCCTGACAGTGAGGACAATTAACCAGTGGAACAGCTTGCCTCCAGAAGTTGTGAATGCTCCAACACTGGAAGTCTTTAAGAAGATGTTGGATATCCATTTGTCTGAAGTGGTGTAGGGTTTCTTGCCTAGGCAGGGGGTTGGACTAGTAGACCTCCAAGGTCCCTTCCAACTCTGTTATTCTATTCTATTCTATTCTACTCTACTCTACTCTACTATTCTATTTTCTCTTCTCTTCTACTCTACTCTAAGCACCGGAGGGCAGGACAAGAAGCAACGTAGGGAAACTAACCAAGGAGAGAAGCAACTAAGAACGAAGGAGAAACTTCCTAACAGTGAGGACAATTAACCAGTGGAACAACTGGCCTCCAGAAGTTGTGAATGCCCCAGCACTCTCTCATGGGCATGCAGGGACTCATAACTTACGACGCATTTGACTCCTCCCTCGGGCCCAGCCTGGTCATCCCTTACATCTAGGTTCCTTTACAAAAGTGTTACCTGGTGGGGGGGGGGGGAGGTTTTTGGCCAATTTCTACACCTTAGTGATGCACAAACGATGGGCTTTTGTAGAGATTGTCCTTATGCATCCAGATTACATTTTAATTTCCACGCGACACAGTCGTACGTTTCCCCCCCCCCTTTTATTTAAAGATCCGTTCCAGTTTCACGTGAACGTATCTGGTAAAGAGTCCGAAAAATAAATAGACATCCTGATCCGGTTAAACCAGTTTCAGTATTGATGTAAGTGCCAGTAACCCCCCCCCCCCAAGTGAAAATGATAAATGCTAATTGGGTGAAGAAAAGGAAGTGCTGAACGGGTGAAAATTGGCTTTCATTCTTTATTTAGTTACCCGAATAGGTTTATAAATTAGAAAGAAGGGAAGGAAAACGCAACGGTCTCTGTTCAGCTGCAGGGGAGGGAAATTCAATCGTTTAACAGTGCCAATAAAATACGATGGAAATGGGAAAATGGGAGAGATTATACTCCTATAATATAAGGAGGAGGAGGACTGTAGGGTCCTTGGTGCTCTCCGAGCTTGGTGGTTTTCTTGGAGACGTTTCATGACCCAACTAGGGGACATCATCAGTGCTAGAAGGGAGAAGGGTTGGAGGAGGAGGAGGAGGAGGAGGACTGTGGGGTCCTTGGTGCTCTCTGAGCCTGGTGGTTTTCTGGCAGACGTTTCATTACCCAACTAAGTAACATCATCAGTGCTAGAAGGGAGGAGGAGGAGGAAGAGGAGATATTGGAAGACTGCTATCATGTCTCCCCTAGTCTTTCTTTTCATCAAACTAGACATACCCAGTTCCTGCAACCGTTCTTCCTATGTTTCAGCCTCCAGTCCCCTAATCCTCTTTCTTGCTCTTCTCTGCACTCTTTCCAGAGTCTCCACATCTTTCTTACATCGTGGCGACCAAAACTGGATGCCGTATTCCAAATGTGGCCTTACCAGGGCATTGTAATGTGGTATCAACACTTCACGTGATCTTGATTCTATCCCTCTGTTGATGCAGCCTAGAACTGTGTTGGCTTTTTTTGGATGCTGCCCCACATTGTTGGCTCATTCACGGCTTTCAGTTATTTGTTAAAAATAATAAAGGCGGGATAAAATTCTTTAAAAAAAAAAAAAGTTTTGAAGATCTACGCGAACAAAGAAGAGACGGAGTGTCCTCTAGTTACGACCTTGGGAAATCATCCACTCTAATTGTTCTAAGGAAGCCCAATGCCTTTTTCAACTTCTCTTTTAACTGTTTCAAAAGTTAAAAGTGAGGTCCTTGGTGCTCTCTGAGCTTGGTGGTTTTCTTGGAGACGTTTCATGACCCAACTAAGTAACATCATCAGCGCTAGAAGGGAGAGGGATTTGCAGAGAGGAGGAGGAGAAAGAGGAAGAAGAGGAGGAGAAGGAGGCAGAGGGGGAGGAGAAAGAGGACTTTGGGGTCCTTGGTGCTCTCTGAGTTGCTGGTTTTCTTGCAGATGTTTCATTACCCAACTAGGTAACATAATCACTGCTAGAAGAGAGAGGGGTTTGCAGAGAGGAGGAGTAGGAGGAGGAAGAAGAGGAGAAGGAGAAGAAGGAGGAGGAGGAGGACTGTGGGGTCCTTGGTGCTCTCTGAGCCTGGTGGTTTTCTGGCAGACGTTTCATTACCCAACTAAGTAACATCATCAGTGCTAGAAGGGAATGGGGTTTCTGGAATGGAGAATGGAAAGGGGGGGAGGAGATTAGGAGGAGGAGGAGGACTGTGGGGTCCTTGGTGCTCTCTGAGCTTGCTTGTTTTCTTGCAGACATTTCATTACCAAACTAAGTAACACTATCAGTAGGAGGGGTGGCCTTTGCTCTCGTCAGTTGATTTGGTTGCACGCTCATTAACACTGTTAGCAAGGGGTGAGTGTGTCACTGAGGCGCCCATCGCAATCAGTTGCTCATATTTGTGGCTGTTAAAGACATATTTGCAAATCTATCCACACGTCTTTCTTCCTCTCAAGGTTTATCCATTGCAACGACGATTCCCCTGATCCTGCTTTGAATTATGAAGTAAGCGCGACAGAAACTCTTCCTAGGGTAGCATTTTGAACCCAGCACAAAAGTCCTCCAAGTTCCATAGGATAAAAATAAATTGGAGAGGGAGGGAGAGGGAGAGGGAGGGGGGGAGAAAGAGAGATGGATACGATAGAGATATATTTAATAGATAATTAATATTTAATAAATTTAATAGAAGATAGATAGATGGATGAACAGATTGATACGATAGATATTTCATAGATAATAATCTCTATATAGTAATGTGTCTGTGTGTGTGTTCCAGCGTAACTCTGGAATGCCTTGAGCAATTTCAACCAAACCTGGTACACAGATGACTTACTCTCTGGAGAAAAACACTGTGGGGGGGGGGGGGTAAGACACCCCTAACACCCTTCAGGGTCTGTGCTCTGTTAAGATGCAGCCTGTTGTGCCTTAAAATGGCTTCTACTGTACTGCTGTAACTCTGGAATGCCTTGAGCAATTTCAACCAAACGTGGTACACAGATGACTTACTCTCTGGAGAAAAACACTGCGGAGGGGGGTGGGTGGGTAAGACACCCCTAACACCCCTCAGGGTGTATGCTCTGTTAAGATACAGGCTATTGTGCCTTAAAACTGTACTGCTGTAAAACGGCTTCTACTGCACAGCGCAGCGGATTTGCCATGGTAACGGCTTCACAGTCCTCCACAAGGGGGCCTGGCAAGGGGGAAAATCCAACATTATAAATTATTTTTCGTCTGGACGTTCTCCCCCCCTATAAATAAATAAATAACCAGGGCAATGACAGGTTATCAACTAGTATTTAATATTTTCTTAATTATCCCTTAAGGTGAAAGTGTTGTTGTTGTTTTTGCGCCAGTTAATCGGAATTGTTCTTTCCCCTCCTCTCAGCTTGTCCTCCGGAAATGGTGTGAATTGATTCCTGGCGCAGAGTTTAGGTGTTTTGTGAAGGAAAACAAACTTGTTGGTGAGTTTATCAGTAAAAGCTCATTTCATTTTATTTCATTTATTGAAATGAAATGAAATGAAAGCTCATTTATCCTCTGCTGCTTCTCCCTCTAAAGCTCGTCTAAATGTTTTTATTGTGACTCTCCCGCATTTCACAAGGTGAGGCTGCTCGTTAAATTTACAGGTGGTCTTTGACTGAGGACCACAATTGGGCCCCAAATTTCCGTTGCGAAGCGAGACCATTCTTAAGTGAGTTTCGCTCCATCTTACGACCTTTCTCATCCCCGGTTGCGAAGTCACAGCGGTTGTTAAGTTAGTGACACGCTTGCTAAGTGGATCCCTGCGGTCGTTAAGTTAAGTCACGTGGTTATTAAGTGAATCTGGCTTCCCCGCGCACTTTGATGGTCGCAAAAGGGGATCACATGACCCCAGGGCGCTGGGACCGTCATAAATTGAGTCAGTTTCCAAGCGCCTCAATTTTGATTGCGTGACCGTGGGAATGCTGCAACGGTCGTTAAGTGTGAACAATGGTCATAAGTCCATTTTTTTCAGTGCCGTTGTAACTTCCAACAGACACTAAATGAGCTGTTGTAAGTTGAGGGCTACCTGTATTTTTGTAATTGGAAGAAGTCTACTTTTCCTTAATTTGGCTATTTTCCCTTTTGAGTTTGTGTTTAGGGCAATGCTTGATGCTGTCAGTGACAGGGAGTGGTGCGATGGCCTAGAGGGGGCGCTCTCGCCTCACAATCAGGAGGCTGTGAGTTTGATCCTAAGTGGAGGCAGTTATTTCTCTCTCTGGGCACAATGGGAATATATCTGCCGAACAAAACTCGGCACTGGCGACAGGGAAGGGCTTCCGGCCAGTAAACAATCAGCTGCATTCAGTTGCACGGACTTAAGCCCGTAAGGGTTTATGGGATCGTTAATAGAAAATGATGGGTTCAGTAATCAGAATTACCATGTGTTACAACAATTGAGCCGAGGTGGCGCAGTGGTTAAATGCAGCACTGTAGGCTACTTCAGCTGTTCAAATCCCACTGTAGGCTACTTCAGCGGTTCAAATCCCACCGGCTCAGGGTTGACTCAGCCTTCCATCCTTCCGAGGTGGGTAAAATGAGGACCCGGATTGTTGTTGGGGGCGATATGCTGACTCTGTAAACCGCTTAGAGGGGGCTGAAAGCCCTATGAAGCGGTATATAAGTCTAATTGCTATTGCTATAATTCTGTAAGAGGAAATGTTTGGGGCCTCTCGAATGTAATTAATTAGAATAAATACCATATTTTTCAGATTATAAGATGCGCTTCCCCCCCCCTAAAAGAGGGTGAAAATTTGGGTGCGTCTTATACACTGAATGTAGCCCCATCCACTCACCGGCCCCCACCCTTTGGCCTCTGCCTCCCAGTAATTTGCCTCCTCGCAGCAAACGAGGAAAATGGAGTTTGCAGAGGCTGCAATAGGCTATGGCCGTGTTTCTCAACCTTGGCCACTTGAAGATGTCCGGACTTCAACTCCCAGAATTCCCCAGCCAGCATTCGCTGGCTGGGGAATTCTGGGAGTTGAAGTCCGGACATCTTCAAGTGGCCAAGGTTGAGAAACACTGGGCTATGGCAATCCCTGCAGCCTGAAACAGCTGATGATCTGGAGCCTCCCTGCTGAAACTGAAAGTGAAACTTGCTGTTCGCTGCAAGGAGGCAAATTGCTGGCAGATTTCCCCCCCTTGTTTTCCTCCCCAAAAGCTAGGTGCGTCTTATACTTCGGAGCGTCTTATACTCTGAAAAAAATATGGTAAGATCTAAGCAGGTTCAGTTCTTTTTTATTTTATTTTATTGATCAACAAAACGCCTGGTATCATTGGAGCTCCCATTCTACCACTGTGCCTTAATTCGTGACCCGTCAAAACCGCGGTCCACAAAAGCGCGCTCGACGAAAGCGCGTACGTGACGTCATCACAGCGCGACGAAAAAAAATTAAAAATTGAAATGAAAATAAAATTAAAGCAAGCCGATTCACATAAAGGTAAGGGTTAGGTTAAGGGTTAGGGTTAGGTTTAGAGCGTTAGGGTTACGTTTAGCGTTAGGTTAAGGGTTAGCGTTAGGTTTAGGGTTAGGTTAAGGGTTAGGTTTAGGCTTAGGTTTAGGGTTAGGTTAAGGGTTAGGTTTAGGGTTAGGTTTAGGGTTAGGTTTGGGGGGTTAGGGTAAGGTTTTCGCTTTAATTTTACATTTACCGATCACAGTGCGATGTTTTCGTCGCGCTGTGATGACGTCACGTACGCGCTTTCGTCGTGCGCGCTTTTGTCTACCGCGGTTTTGTGGTGGAACCCTTTAATTCCAAGGGAGTCAGCAAGGGAACAAGAGGAATAAAAATGATAATGAAATATAATTTGTCTTCCAGGTATATCTCAGCGAGACTACACCCAGTACTACGAACACATCGCTAAACAGAAAGAGGAGATTTGCAGATGCATTCAGGATTTTTTCACGAAACACATACAGTATAAATTTCTGGATGAGGATTGTGAGTTTGCCATTTTCATTTTAATAAGATGGCGGGTATTTTCTTACAATTTACCAGGATGCTCACTTTTCTTTCTTTGCTTTCTCTCTCTCTCCCCCACCCTCCATTTCTTTTTTAGTTGTGTTTGATGTCTACAGGGACAGTATGGTAAGTGAGTTTTCTCTTCTGTACCCATGCTGATGATTAGGAAAGTATATAATTAAGACCCCGATTTTCTCCCAAGAGATTGGCAGTACCTAGTCAGCTGGGTCTGATCTTAAAAACACTGAATTGGTCACTAAGTGGAGGAGAGGGGGGGGGAAATCAGGTAGCCCAAAAACGTATCTCAGAAGAAATCCATATTACTGTTGTGGCCTGCCAGAGGAACTGGCAGCAGATTCAGACAGTGAGGAGGTTGTGGAGGAACGTGGGCCAGTCCTGGAGTCTGGGGAAGAGCCAAGGTGGCGCAGTGGTTAAATGCAGCACTGCAGGCTACTTCAGCTGACTGCAGTCCTGCAGTTTGGCTGTTCAAATCTCACCGGCTCAGGGTTGACTCAGCCTTCCATCCTTCCGAGGTGGGTAAAATGAAGACCCCGATTGTTGGGGGCAATATGCTGACTCTCTGTAAACCGCTTAGAGAGGACTGAAAGCCCTATGAAGCAGTTTATAAGTCTAACTGCTATTGCTATTGATGAGGGCTCTGTGTGGGAGGCAGAGATGGGGCCAGGGCCGTCTGATAGTTCTCAGCTGCCTTTGGAATCAGACATCAGCGAGGCAGAAGAACAGCTGGAGCCTGTTCCCAGTGTGCGCACGCGCAGAGTGGCCAGACGAAGGCAACAGCTAAAGAACAGGGGTCGACTTGGGAGTAAGGCCACAGGTGGACGGTGAATGGCCCCTCCCAGAGGAGATAAAAGAGGAGCGAAAGGGGAGTGGAGTTTGCAGGAGACCATTAGTTCCCTTAATTGGTTTGTGACTCTCCGAGACTCCTTGCCAAGTTCTGCAGATATCGGCCTGGCAGCTCTCCAAGCCTGATAAGGTCTGTGACTGAATAAGGAATGGCCTTGAAGGCAGGAGGAAGAATGGCTACTAAGGCAGCAGTCAGATAAGCAGGGCTTGTACCCAGACAAATGAAGCCACTTGAGAAAAGATCTAAGGCAATCCCTCACGAGTTCACAATGAAGATAAAGTAAGGAGGAGAAAATCCCATTTGGGTGTTCTACGTTCTGTCACAATAGTAGCAATCCAGATTTACGTGGAATTTGGTGTCCTTAACACTCAGGACCTTTGATCTGAAAAGGAAGTTGTGTTATTGTTGTTTTATTTTATGCTACCCACACATGGAGAGTTAACATTTTTTTGACCCTTGCTTGCCATCCTCCTCCAGGGCAGAGTTTGGCTCATTGATTTTAATCCATTCGGGGAAGTAACAGATTCTCTGCTCTTTACGTGGGAAGAAATAAGATCTGGAAACAGTTTGACAAATGACCAGACTGAAGGCGCAGCAATGGAAGAGGTAAGAAAACAGAACAAGTGGGGTTTTTTTGTTTATAAAAAAGATATACAGGCATACATGTAATTAAACCAGCTTTCCTGATTTTGCTAGGCATTGGCATTTTACTTTTTTTAAAAAAAATTAAAACTCTGTCCAGAATTACTGTGTGGACAGAGGGAGAGGGGGAGGGAGGAAAGGAAGAGAAAGAAAGAAAGAAAGAAAGAAAGAAAGAAAGAAAGAAAGAAAGAAAGAAAGAAAGAAAGAGAAAGTAAGAAAGAGAAAGGAAGGAAGAAAGAGAAAGAAAGGAAAGGAAGAAAGAGAAAGAAAAAAGAGAAAGGAAGAGAAAGGAAGGTAAGAAAGAAAGAAAGAAAGAAAGAAAGAAAGAAAGAAAGAAAGAAAGAAAGAAAAGTAAGAAGGAATTAAGGAAAGAAAGAGAAAGAAAGAAAGAAAGAGAAAGAAAGAAAGAGAAAGAAAGAAAGAGAAAGGAAGGAAGGAAGGAAGAGAAAGAAAGAAAGGAAAGGAAGAAAGAAAGAAAAAAGAGAAAGGAAGAGAAAGGAAGAGAAAGGAAGGTAGGAAAGAAAGAAAGAAAGAAAGAGGAAGGAAAGAAAGAAGGAAAGAAAGAAAGAGGAAGGAAAGAAAGAAGGAAAGAAAGGGAGGAAGGAAAGAAAGAAAGAAAGCCTCCTGCTCAAGCAAGAGAGAAAGAATAGCAATAGCAATAGCAGTAGACTTATATACCGCTTCATAGGCCTTTCAGGCCTCTCTAAGCGGTTTACAGAGAGTCAGCATATTGCCCCCAACAATCTGGGTTCTCAGATTGAAAAAAGAGAAAGGAAGAGAAAGGAAGGTAGGAAAGAAAGAAAGAAAGAAAGAAAGAAAGAAAGAAAGAAAGAAAGAGGAAGGAAAGAAAGAAGGAAAGAAAGAAAGAGGAAGGAAAGAAAAGAAGGAAAGAAAGGGAGGAAGGAAAGAAAGAAAGAAAGCCTCCTGCTCAAGCAAGAGACCTCTGTACAATTTTGGACAAACGAGTGTCCCATCTCTTCTTAAAAACCTCCAGTGTTGGTGTTTTTTCCACAACTTCTGGAGGCAACTTCTGTTCCACTGGTTAATTTTTTTCATTTGTCAGGAAATTTCTCCTTAGTTCTAGATTGCTTCTCTCCTTGATTCGTTTCCACCCATTGCTTCTTGCTCTACCCTCAGGTGCCTTAGAGAATAGCTTGACCCACTTCTTCTTTGGGGCAGCCCCTGAAATATGAGAGCACTACTATCATGTCAATAGTCCAGTATTTTAGGGGCTTCCCCAAAGAAGAGGGGGATCAACCTATTTGTCCCAAACTCCAGGACGAGAAACAATGGAGGGAAGCGGATGTTGAAGAGAAACTGTGATATATGAGTATTTGAGACTGCCATCGATTTAGCTAATTAACACCGAACGAATTTGCAAGGAAACAAGTGAGTCTGTCTTTCTCAGTTTTGCTCTTCTCTTCCCAACTAGGAATCTCCATCCTTCCGTTGCACAAACAGCAACCTCACCGTCCAGCCGAGTCCGTATCTGAGCTATAGATTACCCAAAGATTTTGTAGATCTCTCCACGGGAGAAGATGTCCACAAATTAATTGACTTGCTCAAGCTGGTAAGCTTATTTGGAGAGGGCGATGGAGAGGGTGGTCTTTTTGACGTGATCTTTTGGGGTATAAAAAGTCATCCTTTCCAGGGATTCTTGTAGCTTGAAATCCACCTTTGCAGAACATTGAGTGTGTTCATACATTCAGCCTCACCTCCCACCAGGTTTTCACTGACCAGATTTTTAGACAATCGAGTGAAATATATAAAAAGGTTATTTTCTTTAAAAAGCCTTACACTGAAGGAGGTGATTGATACACTCAAATTGGCATGTGTGGTTAGAGCCCAGGGTCACAACACAAATGTAATATTGTTTGTAATATTTAACTAGAATCCAACTAGAATTCTATTCACTCCCCTTGTCTATATTCCAGTGTTTCTCAACCTTGGCAACTTTTAGATGTCTGGACTTCAACTCCCAGAATCCCCCAGTCAGCTTGTCTGGGCTTCAACTCCCAGAATCCCCCAGTCAGCTTGTCTGGACTTCAACTGCCAGAATCCCCCAGTCAGCTTGTTTGGACTTCAACTCCCAGAATCCCCTAGTCAGCTTGTTTGGACTTCAACTCCCAGAATCCCCCAGTCAGCTTGTTTGGACTTCAACTCCCAGAATCCCCTAGTCAGCTTGTTTGGACTTCAACTCCCAGAATCCCCCAGTCAGCTTGTTTGGACTTCAACTCCCAGAATCCCCCAGTCAGCTTGTCTGGACTTCAACTGCCAGAATCCCCCAGTCAGCTTGTTTGGACTTCAACTCCCAGAATCCCCCAGTCAGCTTGTTTGGACTTCAACTCCCAGAATCCCCCAGTCAGCTTGTTTGGACTTCAACTCCCAGAATCCCCCAGTCAGCTTGTTTGGACTTCAACTCCCAGAATCCCCCAGTCAGCTTGTTTGGACTTCAACTCCCAGAATCCCCTAGTCAGCTTGTCTGGGCTTCAACTCCCAGAATCCCCCAGTCAGCTTGTCTGGACTTCAACTCCCAGAATCCCCCAGTCAGCTTGTCTGGACTTCAACTCCCAGAATTCCCTAATTTGCTTGTGTTGGACTTCAACTCCCATCATATTGGCTGGGGAATTCTGGAAGTTGAAGTCCACAGAATTTAAAGTTGCCAAGGATTGAGAAACACTGACATAATTTATAAGATTGGTACTTTATGATGGAAATATATCAGTTTCCCTGCAAGTTCCTGTCACAATTTAAACATTTATAACTTGGAATTTTAGAAAAATACACTCAAATCTCTGGATTAGTTGATTACTTTCCCCAAGGAACAACTTTAACTTTAAAACAGTTGCAAAATTTATGTTTTTGGATGCACCTTAGAGTGAAACCAAGGGTGGATATGCACAACCTTTTGGCAAATCATTTTCAGCTCTCCAAAATACAGTCTCTGTACTTCTGTCCCTCTAGAAGGTTAGAAACTAATTTGCAGAAAATCAAGTGTAGTAGAAAACCACAGAATTTTGCCCCAGTCTGTTGCCTGACTTTTCAAAGCTATTTCGCTTTTATAACAGCTAAGGGAGGCTTGGAATCGGCCAAGATTAAAGCCTCACTTGGAAAAAAAAGATTTTATGGAACCCTTTTATGCTGTTTAAGTCCGCGATGAATGGTCAGAAACCTTAAACAAATCCAACCTCAAGCATTGCGATGAAGGAACATCCATTACTTGTGCTCCCACAGTGTGTGTGTTTTGTGTGTTTATACAAGCCAGATTCCATCCAAGGGCAGCCAAGGCTTAGAAAATTTTGCAAACAACTTCTTGAGAGTGGAACTAAATATTTAGCCCATAGATATTTTAATTTAAAGCATGCGGAGGTGGCCGTGTAAACTGTAACCCTACTGAGGCTTCCTGGAGCTTTTTAGAGATGGATGAAAGGATCATAGCAGGGAAATTACCAATTCTTTCTAGTATAGAAAAATTGCTCCTTTGTGAAAATTTGATTGGTCATCCGGTGGTCTCGCACAACTTTACAGTGTCAGGAGACTAAAGTTAGAGTGGATTATTTTATGTTTTTATGGTATTTACTTTGTGCTGTGCATAAGGTTTTGTATAATTTTTTAAAGAATCTTTTTAACGTTGGAAAACCGGCTAGCGGTAAGACGGACGGCCAATAATTTTAATAAAATAATCAACGATGCATTGGGTCCATCAATACGGCTCGGTCAAAAAGAATCATATGAGTTCTTTTTTTTTAAAAAAAAATGTTTTTTTAAAAATTTGTATTCTCTTACATAGAGTTACAGGTTCACATAGTTATAGTTCTTTTTTAAAAAAAAATATTTTTATTCTTTTTAAACAAAACAACACATATAAAACAAAGAAAAAAAAACTTTCCTCCATTTCATCAAGCGTGTCGTTTGGTTACAAGTTTTTGTGCATCAATTCTTAAGATTAAGAATAACATCACTGGTTTTGCATTAAACATAACTGAATATTTCACTGTCATTAGCAATAGCAATAGCAGTTAGACTTATATACCGCTTCATAGGGCTTTCAGCCCTCTCTAAGCAGTTTACAGAGTCAGCATATCGCCCCCACAATCTGGGTCCTCATTTCACCCACCTCGGAAGGATGGAAGGCTGAGTCAACCTTGAGCCGGTGAGATTAGAACCGCCGAACTGCAGATAGCAGTCAGCTGAAGTGGCCTGCAGTACTGCACCCTAACCACTGCGCCACCTGGGCACATAATTGAGCATTATGTGTTCAAATTACCATTAATATTCTTTCATTTGTAGCAACCCTTATTTCCTTTGAATTCATAATTATCTATCAAATAACAATAAGTCTTTAAAGTATTATAATATCAGCCATCTCCAAGGAGAAAAAGCGAATATTAGAACAAAGAATTTCCATTAGTTTATAATATACATTCATATTTTCAGTGGACACATCTCCTGGTGATTGGTCCAAAGTCACCCATTCATGTCTAAGGCGGAACTAGAACTCCCCATCTCCTGGTGATTGGCCCAAAGTCACCCATTCATGCCTAAGGCGGGACTAGAAATCTCCATCTCCTGGTGATTGGCCCAAAGTCACCCAATCGACTTCCGTTCCAAAGCAGAACTAGAACTCACTTCTCCCAGTTGCTAGCCTGATGCCTTCCCTATCCCCTGGAGTAAAACTGAAATAACAAAATAGTACGGTTTTTTTTAATGAATAAATCCATAAAATATCCACTCCAATTTTTGTGGTTTTTTTTTCCCACCAGAAAAGAAATCAGCCAGAGGATGATGAACCATGAGGATGAATTGCAAAAAACGGAAAGGAGGCCACCCAGAAAAAATAGGATTTTAACTAGAGCAGTTCTGAGTAAGAAAGCTTCTTTCGTCCCAGAAGGAAGGCAATGCTAAATACTGCATAACCCTTTAACAGAATAAAAGATGTTTTCACCTCATTAGACAAAAATTGCTTGGGAAATAACAGATCCACCGACGGGACTCAGGTTCTCTCCCACTAAGTCTATATATTTCATTTCTAAGTGTTTGGTTTTGCGTTTCTTTCAGGTTTCCTATGGATGGTGGGGTGGATAATATCCTGCCTTTTAGAAAGGACATCGTGTCAGCCAAAGACAAAAGGCTGCGCGTAAAACGGGAACCGGCACCAAGCGTCAGATATAATTTACTAATAGTTGGATACGATTTGTGGCGTGGGAAAATCTTGCCTTCTTTCAAGGCGATGGATAACTGCAGTAGATATAATAGAAGGAATAGAATGACAGAGTTGGAAGGGACCTTGGAGGTCTTCTAGTCCAACCCCTTTGCTTAGGCAAGAAACCCTACACCACTTCAGACGAATGGATATCTAACATCTTCTTAAAAACTTCCAGTGTTGGAGCATTCACAACTTCTAGAGGCAAGTCATTCCACTGATTAATTGTTCTGTCAGGAAATTTCTCCTTAATTCTAAGTTGCTTCTCTCCTTGGTTAGTTTCCACCCATTGCTTCTTGTCCTGCCCTCAGGTGCTTTGGGGAATAGCTTGACTCCCTCTTCTTTGGGGCAACCCCTGAGATATTGGAAGGCTGCTATCATGTCTCCCTTAGTCCTTCTTTTCATTAAACTAGACATACCCAGTTCCTGCAACCGTTCTTCATATGTTTTAGCCTCCAGTCCCCTAATCATCTAGTCAGTCCACAGCGATACAGGGAATTAAAGATATCTGTCATGAATACAGATAGACCACAATCATTCTTAATTTCTCTCTCGGACTAAATTCAATTTTTCACTGCGAAATTCTCTGATTTCAGCACCCAGAGAAGCACTAAGAAACAGTCGCTTCCCCTCATTTGCTACTGAGTGTAAGCCGCTGCCTGGGGAAATGGGTTGGGGGCATGGGGGGGGCGGCTAGGGTTAATATTTTTAAGTAGCTACTTAAGTAGCTGGATAACAGATCGTTTCGTGCTGCTCCTCGAGAGGTTCTCGCGGAGCTGCGGTTATCAAAGGATTTGCCAGGCACGTTCCATGAAATCGTGTCATTAATCAGATGGTGCCTTTGGGCGGCTATCGCACTGTTGTGTGAGTCCCGACAAAACCCCATACGGGTTCTTGATGTACGTCACATCTCTGGGTTGAACTACAGATCGGTCAGACAGTCGCGAAGTGAAATCTGGCCGCTTTTTTGTGACCTTTCCTTGCCGCAGTCGTAAAGCCAATCACTGCAGTTGTTGAGGTAGCAACATGGTTGCCAAGTCAGTTGGGCTTCCCCATCGATGCTGCTATCAGGAGGGTCGCAAAAAGGGGGCTCACAAATGGTCTGTTGCCCTCCAACCCCTCCGGCAGGCTGAATCAGAGGAGGAGGAGGAGGAAGAGGCGTGGGAGTCCGAGTCATCATCAGGGCAACCCGAGGGAGAAGAGGGAATGGAGGTGGCAGAAAGAGAGAGAGAGAGAGAGGTGGAGCCGGGCTGTCTGTCAATCCTCAGATGGAGAGTCAACAGCCCCCAGGTCTGGAGG
Source organism: Thamnophis sirtalis (assembly GCF_051295495.1). NCBI lineage: Eukaryota > Metazoa > Chordata > Lepidosauria > Squamata > Natricidae > Thamnophis > Thamnophis sirtalis. Next base: position 80,453,007 of record NW_028261389.1, read on the forward strand.
TGGCTGGTGAGGAAGAGGAAGAACAGGTGGTTTACAGTGCCTGATGCGTAGATACACAGTAGGCAGAGGAGAGGAGAGCAGTGGAAATCTATGGGCTGGTCCTTGGGATGGAAGAGCCACTGCTGCTAGCGAAACCCCGTCCTAACTCTGGAGATAAACAGAAGGGGGCAGAGATGAATAGCTGTGGCAGAGGAGAGGAGAGCAGTGGAAATCTATGGGCCGGTCCTCAGGACAGAAGAGCCACTGCTGCTAGCGAAGCCCCGTCCTAACTCTGAAGGGGGCAGAGATGAATAGCTGTGGCAGAGGAGAGGAGAGCAGTGGAAATCTATGGGCCGGTCCTCGGGACGGAAGAGCCACCGCTACTAGCAAAGCCCCATCCTAACTCTGGAGATAAACAGAAGGGGGCAGAGATGAATAGCTGTGGCAGAGGAGAGGAGAGCAGTGGAAATCTATGGGCCGGTCCTCGGGACGGAAGAGCCACCGCTACTAGCAAAGCCCCGTCCTAACTCTGGAGATAAACAGAAGGGGGCAGAGATGAATAGCTGGTGCAGAGGAGAGGAGAGCAGTGGAAATCTATGGGCCGGTCCTCGGGACGGAAGAGCCACCGCTACTAGCAAAGCCCCATCCTAACTCTGGAGATAAACAGAAGGGGGCAGAGATGAATAGCTGGTGCAGAGGAGAGGAGAGCAGTGGAAATCTATGGGCCGGTCCTGGGGACGGATGAGCCACCACTGCTAGCGAAGCCCCGTCCTAACTCTGGGGATAAAAGGAGCGGGCGGAGATGAATAAGTGCAGCAGATAACTATTCATCTCCCTGCCACACGGACCTGTTAGCCTGCGCGAGAAACTTTTTGCCGGCATTCCTAATAAAGGAATCTTTTGATTTATTATATTTTATTATATTTTATTATATTTGTATGTTGCCCTTTTCCCCCGAAGGGGACTTTTGAGTTCATGTCAGAGGGCTTGTGGTGTATGGGGAGCTGGCTCAGAACAGATCACGTGACACCCCCACACACACAGGACATTGCGCCTGTCATAAATATGAACCAGTTGCCAAGTGTCTGAATTTTGATCTCGTGATCGGAGAACATTTTTTTTTAAAAAAAGAAGAAAAATGAACTTTCTCTCTCTTGTGCCGTGGCAGGAAGTCACAAGATAGCAAGAAATACAAGTCTTAAGTAGAAATTTCTGCTGCTAAGTGAAACGTGCGTGAAGTGAGTTTGGCCCCACGTTGCGACCTTCCTCGCCGCGGTCGTCAAGCGAATCACATTGGTTAATTTAGTAACACGGTTACAAAAGTGAATCCGCCTTCCCCCTTGACTTTGTCAGAAGGTCGCAAAAGGGGATCACGGGACCCCCGGGACATTACAACCGTCGTAAATCCGAATCACTTGCCAAGCTTTTGAATTTGGATCGTGTGACCTCGGGGCATCCTGCCACGGTCGTTAAGTGTGAAAACCGGTCACAAGTCCCTTTCTTCAGTGCCGTCATTAAATGAACAGTTGTAAGTGTTTGCAAAAAGCCCAGTCTCCCACCCAACAGTTTTCCCTACGACGCTCTATGGATGCAGAGAACCAAGAAGAAGAATCAATCTTTTGATTATCTTTGATTATATTTAATTAAAGATTTATGGAGCCATCTTAGGCAACAATACCCCGACTGCCTCACAAACAATTAAGCCGGAAAGTGATAGCCAAGTGCAGGAGCTCGGCACGGCGTCTGTTAATTTATTCCCAAGCCACAATTTGCCGCCTTAAAATTTTCCACCGGCACGGCGTAATTATATCTCTCTACGCTCCCTGTGGGCACCGACCTTGGAAAACAGAGCAGTACGGAAGATAATGGAGGAAAAAGAGAGAGAGTTTCACAGTTCAATAATAAATAACACCCCGTTCCCCCGAAAATAAGACCTCACCGGATAATAAGCCCAATTGGGCTTTTGAGTACATGTGCTTAAAATAAGCCCTCCCCTGAAAATATGTAACCACGTGCGTAGCCAGTCCCCGCCATTTCACAACTCCTGGTGGCAAGCAGTTCCACTGGTTAATTGTCCTCCCTGTTAGGAAGTTTCTCCTTAGTTCTCTTCTGGATTAGTTTCCATCCGCTGTTTCTCGCCGTGCCTTCTGGTGCTTTGGAGAATAAGTTGACTCCTTATTTGTGGCAGCCTCTCAAATGCTGGGATATTGCTATCGTGTCGTCCCCCCGGCCCCCGAGTCCTTTTCCCCTCTAGGCTGGCTGTTCTGACCCCCCTCGTCCCACACCAACACACACTCCGAGCCAAAGATAAGTTACGGCATTTAATTAACAGACAGACAGGTCCTTGGCAGTAAACCGGCACAGATAAGGCTTGGCAGCAATCCAGCCTGCCAAGCTCACAATAATGTTCTCCGACATTAATTCCTGCGTTAACTTCTGCAAGAGGGGCGTGTGCACAAGCAGTCCTTTTTATAGTCTGGAGAGGAGCCTAATGACCACCAGCTGAGTGCAATTACCTCCTGTAATTGCGTAATTGTTCCTGACGCCTATTAGCTCTGCGATGGCGTGCATCCAGGAACAACTCACTGCTGGCGTCCGGCTCACTCTCCCTTGTCTCCTCCCCCACTGATCCAAGGCTCAGGCGCCTCCTGGTGGCCAACCAGCCTCTCTGCGCCCTGCTCGGAGTCGGAACCCTGTCCAGGGTCCTCCACATCCTCCAGAGCCGACTCATAGGGCCCCTCGCTGTCGGGAGTCTGGTGGCAGCTCCAACGGCTCCTGCTGGGCCACAACAGCTGGCCATACCCAAATCCTGCAGGCATTTTTCAAACGTTCTAATCTCCAGGCCCTTTGATCATCTTAGTTGCTCTTCTTTGCATTTTTTTCCAAAGGCCCGACATCTTTTTTGTAACGTGGTGACCAAAATCGGATGGAGGATTCCAGCTGTGGCCTTGCTAAGGCTTTACAAAGCGGTATGTACACTTCAGGTGAATTTGATTCTAAGCCTCTGTTGATACAGTTGTTTTTGGCTGCTGCCGCACACGGCTAGCTCGGCCACCCCCCACCTACCCAAAATGTTAAAGGTGGCCTCGATTCTTCTCCCCCACCCACCCCCAAAAATAGGCGATGCCTTATAATACGGAAACTCTGCCCTGTAGCAGCTTGTTTAGCGCTATCAGAACGATGGAAGCTCAAAAGCGAAAACTGGAGGCACGTCGATCAGACACGCTGAGTTACGGCAGCAAAGTGGGGGTGAACTATGCACTGGCTGCTCTGAAGGAAAGGAAATGGGGAAGAAAGTACAACTGATGATTAATTAGCCATCATAACACTTTTCTTCCAAGTGGGCTGGTGCCTTGTGGGATGCGGGCCGTGGTGTTCTGATGCCTATTGAGTTAATAATTAAAACTGCCTCCGTTAATTGGGTTCATTTGCGGTGAGTTTTGCAGCTAGGGTTTAGTTTAATTGGGGAAGGAAGTGGGGTTAAAATGTGCTTTATAATAACGCTCACAATCTCTGCGAATTGGACTTAAACAATAACGGTAGAGGCAGCCGGAAAAACAGATAAGCAGGGATTAACTCCTGACAAACAGTCAAGTAGCAAACAACAGCCTAATCAACGAACAACCAACAACTGGATATGGACAGGGAGCAAACCACCCTACACTCTTCTAGCACTGATGATGTTACCTAGTTGGGTCATGAAACGTCTGCAAGAAAGAACTAAGCTCAGAGAGCACCAAGGACCCCACAGTCGTCATCCTCCTCCTCCTCCTCCTCCTCCTCCTCCTCCCCCTCCTCCTCCTCCTCCTCCTCCTCCTCCTCCTCTCCTCCTCCTCTTTCTCCTTCTCCTCCTCCTCCTCCCTGCAAACCCCACTCACTACTAGCATTGGTGATGTTACCTAGTGACGGAGTATTTGGGGAGCATTATAAAAGCCACACCTTCCTCAGACTAGAGGATGCCGTGGGCTCAGTGGCTAAGATGCTGAGCTTGTGGATCAGAAAGGTAGGTGGGTTTGAATCCCTAGCGCCGCGTAACGGAGGGAGCTCCCGTGACTTGTCCCAACTTCTGCCAAACCTAGCAGTTCGAAAGGAGGTCAAAAATGCAAGTAGAAAAACAGGAACCACCTTTGGTGGGAAGGGGAACAGCGTTCTGTACGCCTTCGGCGTTGAGTCATGGCGGCCACATGACCACGGAGACGTCTTCGGACAGCGCCGGCTCTTCGGCTTTGAAACGGAGATGAGCACTGCCCCCTAGAGTCAGGAACGACCAGCACATATATGCAAAGGGAATCTTTACCTTTTAAAAGCCCAGCCAAGCTAGTTTTACTGCTTTCCGCTGGAGTATTTGGCAAATTCTGGAAACCTTTTTATTTTTCCCCCACTGTAAAAAAAATTTTCCTGCAGTAACTTATCTTCACAATTTGCACAGCAAGCTTGATAAATAAAACATAATTATATGCAGGCAGCCTGGCGGGCAAGGCACAGCCTGTACATTTAGAAAAAAAGACTTGAGTTTTCTAAAATTGTTCCGTTCTCTTCAATAACTCAGCAGGAGTGGACAATCAACCCGATTAAGCTCGTGGATGTGGGGGGGGGGGGTGCAGTTCACAACGCCCGCAGTGAGTCCAGAAGGAACAGTCATGCTCCATTGTGCCGCTAACACACTGCACACAAGAAAAGTCCCAGGCACTTTTTAATCCAAGGATTAAAGGGAGCCCGAAGTTTCTTAATCTGCATCGCTCTTTCAAAGACAGGTGAGGTTAGCACCAAATTGCGGTTGACTCAACGCCGATAGTCCTTCCGTTCAAGGAGAAGGTGGTTCTACAAAGTTGTCCTTTCGGGGTTGTTCAGACGCACTTGCAATATTCCCATCGACCACCTCTCCGGCAGGTTTGCGTTACCTCCACGGTGGTAGGCATGGCACAGCACACGAAAAAACCCTTTTACGACCTGGTAATCCCGTAATTCAAGGTAGAATCAGGACGACTGGATGGAGTTGAGCATTTGCAGCCCGGATGCCCTTCCTATGAGAAGTTCACAGCAGATGCTCCTTTGCGCCGTAGGCAAGAAATACCTGTTGCTACCAAGGATCGAACTCTCAGTTAAAAAGCTGTGGTGGCCCAGGGGTTAGAATGCAGTATGGCAAGTTAACTCTGCCGATGGCCAGCAGTTTGATCCTTACCGGTTGAGGGTTGTTGACTCAGCCTTCCGTCCTTCCGAGGTTGGTCAAATGAGGTCCATGATATTCTCTGGGGACTTCTTCGGAATTCAAACTTCAAAGGCATCCATAGTCTTCCCCAACTTTTAAACGTTTCATATGGTTATTCTGTCGTTCTGTTTTCCAAAACCTTGATAGCTGCAAGGCCAGATTTATGCACATTGTGTGTGGTGTGTACATGCGGAATTCTATGTATTGCGTTATTCTGAGAAAGCATAAATCACAATCTTGGTTTATACAGCTGTAAATTATGATCATTCACAGTCCGCAAGGCTTCACAAACAGTCTGTGAAGATTCCGACAGATGTCTGCTCGAGTTGCCACAGTCTTTCAGGGGAATGTTGATAAACACCCACCTTTATCTCCCTGGGAATGCTGCAAGAGACCTAATTGCCCAATGCAGAACAGGGTCAAACTCAGCACAGAGTCAAACAGAACTTCTCAAAGCTTGAACAGACCAAAATGAACTTATTGCTTCCTTCAAAGGCTCACGTCCCATTCGCTCTTCTTTTATGTCGTATGGGAGGGGCCAATCACCTCCAAGCCTTACTTCCAAGTCCACCCTGTTTTCTTACTTGTTCTTGCATTCTGGCAGCTCTGCGCATGCTCACACTGGGAACAGGCTCCCACTGTTCTTCTGCCTCGCTGATGTCAGACTCCGGAGGCTCCCAGATGGCCCTGGGCCCCTCTCTGCCTCCAACACAGAGCCCTCGTCCGAGCCTTCCCCAGACCTGCCCATGTTCCTTACCAACCTCCTCACTGTCCGACTCTGCTTCCAGCTCTGCCAAGCAATCAAACATTTATTTATTTTTTTTAAAAGAGAGCATTTCCCACCTAATACAGAATCAGTGGGAACAAATAGGCTGGCCTTTCGCTGTAATTCAATTTTTGAAAGAAGGACCCGGCTTCAGAATTGCAGAGGCAAAAGTTAAAGAAAGCGAGGAATTGATGCAGGAATTCTACAGGGAGCTTTTTTTGACGTAATTATTCCGTCTTAGCACCGGTGGGTGAAAAACATCTATTTCATTTATAATCCAATGCTTCTAAGACCAGATTGCAATCATAAAAGCCAAGCAAAAGACCCTGATTCATTCATTCCAGTTACAATGTTAATACCTCGGTGTATTTATCCTGGCGTTATATTAATAGCCAAATGACTTTTAATACAGGCACAACAATATTGTTTTTTATTACCCGCTTCTGATTAATAACCCAGCATAAGAAGAGATTTAAAGAAAAGAAAAAATTGGCTGGCGTCCGCCAGGGGGCAGTGTTAGCTAACTGGCTGAACTTCATTATAAACTCAGTTTCTGAGTTTTAAAAAAAACCCCAACATTTTGCAAAATCAGATCAGGTCAATTTTCTCGTACGGAAAAGTGGCACTGCAGACACCAATGGCGCAGAGCGTGTTTCCAGAACGATAGGAAATGGGGAACATCTTGTAAATAATGAAAGAGGAACAGAAGCTGGGTGTTCGAAAGGCTAAAACATTACGTTGCAAGAATTGGGGATGTCTAGCTTAATGAAAAGAAGGGCTAGGGGATAGCAGTGTTCCACTATTTGAGGGGCTGCCCCCCCAAAAAAGAGGGAGGGTCTCTAAAGCGCCTGCAGGCAGGGCAAAAAGCCATGGATGGAAAGCAAAAAAGCTAATGCAACCTTAAATTGCATTAACCGAGGGATGCAATCGAGATCAGGTGAGGTACTAACACGACTCTGCAAAGCTTTAGTAAGGCCACACTTGGAATCCTGCATCCAGTTTTGGTCACCAGACTATAAAAAAAAGATGTTGAGGCTTTAGAAGGAGTGCAGAGAAGAGGCCACCAGGTGATGAGGGGACTGGAGGCTAAAACATACGGGGGACGGTTGCAGGAACTGGATCTTCTTCCAGCTGCTAATCTGTTAAATCCAACAAGGAGAAATTTCCTGGCAGTGGGAACAATAAACCAGTGGAACAGCTTGCCTCCAGAAAGTTTTGAGCGCTTCATCTCTGGAAGTTTTTAAGAAGAGATAGAACAAACCACTTGTCTGGAATGGTATAGGTTTCATGCACTGAGCGTGGGGGTTGGACTAGAAGACCTCCAAGGTCCCTTCCAACTCTGTTATTCTGTTAAGCCAGTGTTTCTCAACCTTGGCCACTTGAAGATGTCCGGACTTCAACTCCCAGAATTCCCCAGACAGCGAATGCTGGCTGGGGAATTCTGGAGTTGAAGTCCAGACATCTTCAAGTTGACAAGGTTGAGAAACACTGTCCTAGACACTGAATTGTTTATACGCGAATGCTGGCTGGGGAATTCTGGGAGTTGAAGTCCGGACATCTTCAAGTTGACAAGGTTGAGAAACACTGTCCTAGACACTGAATTGTTTATACGCGAATGCTGGCTGGGGAATTCTGGGAGTTGAAGTCCGGACATCTTCAAGTGACCAAGGTTGAGAAACACTGTCCTAGACACTGAATTGTTTATACGCGAATGCTGGCTGGGGAATTCTGGGAGTTGAAGTCCGGACATCTTCAAGTGGCCAAGGTTGAGAAACACTGTGTTAAGCTTTCTTAACCAGGTGTGAGTATTTGAAAGGCATGTGGTCTCATTCTTGGGAATTAATCTTTTTCCAGCTGCTGAATCTTTCCTGGGATTCAGCCTTAAGAGGTGATTCTTCAGTTTGCTCAGCTTTCAAATCTGACCTCTCTGGACAAAAAAAACTCTATTATTCCTCTTCCTCCTTTAAGGTAACTTACAGGTAAAGCACAAACTTGGATTTTGATCCAGAGACGGGAAGATTTGAATGACTAACTACGTCCATTAGTACAGGGGGGAGGGGCTGGACTTGTTTAGTGGCCGTTTGAAATTACAACGACTCTGAAGAAACTGACTCGTGGCCATTTTTCACACTTACGACCGTTGGAGCATCCCTACAGCCGCGTGATCAAAATTTCCATTGCTGAGCTAGTCATTTAAGTGTTGAGTTTTGTCCCATTTCATGGCTTTTCTCGCTACAGTTGTTAAGTGAATCACTGCAGTTATTAAGTTGGTCACCCAGTTGTTGAGTGAATCTGGTTTTCCCTTTGATTTTGCCGGTCACGAAAAGAGGATCACGTGACCCTGGGATGCTGTGACCGTCGTAAATATGAGTCAGTGGCCAAGCATCTGAATTTTGATCACCTGAAACCCCAGGGATGGATTCCAATGGTCGTAAGCGTGAAAAGTAGCCCTAAGTCCCTTTTCCCAGTGCCGTTGTAACTCGAAATAGTCACTAAATGAACTGTTAAGTTGAGGACTATATATATATATATTCAGATAATTGTGGGGGAAACCAGCTATTTTTTCAGTGAGCTTCGTCCTGCCTCTTCAACGTTGCTTTCTTAAACCAGTCGCTTTGTTAAATCAATAAATTAATCGCTTTATTAAAGAAAGCAATGCTTGGTTAAATAAATCAACTGCCAGAGGTGCCCCCTGCCAAATGTTAAACCACGTTTTGCCAGCTGCAGGCGAATGAAATTGTCGCCGTGAAGGATGAGCTGCATTGCAGTTGGGATTTCTTTTGGGGTGATTATGCCCTTCAAGGCAGCAAAACCCTTGTAGTTTAAACCACAATTAATCCCAGCCAGGAATGCATTAAACACTGAACCCAGGTGAGTAAGGGGGCAGGTTACTCAATAATGCACAGGCCTGGCGGGTTTTTTTGCACTGATGCTCTGGAGGCCCCAACCATTGTGTAGTAGCAGAAGAGGCGGTGTGTGTAAATCCCAATTGTGCGGCTGGCTGCTTGTGATTCACAGCAGGTGGGAGACCCCCCAGTGGACAACCAGGGTTAAAACGGGGCAAACCCCAGCTGTAGAGGAAAGGAGGCTGGATGAGATATTCGGTTGCTCTATTCGGTGCCCCTTGAGATCATTTAGTCTACCCTTTTCTCGGTTTGGAGCCTCTTAAGTAGAGAGACAAACATCTCCTGTGGATTAATTGTAAAAAGGGGGGAGAGAGAGTAGTTATTTGAACCAGAGAAGAGCCAGCTGTTCCTTTGGTCACTTTTGGGGGGGGGGACAGCAACAACAGAGTTGGAAGGGACCTTGAAGGTCATCTAGTCCAACCCTCTGCTAACGCAGGAGACCTGTACTAGGGATTCGAACCGCGGAACTGCCGATGTGTTTGGGGACAGGAGGGGTCTTGGCTGAAGGACGCCTCCCCCCCCCCGTCTTTGGTGGCGGTGAGGGAGCCCAGGCCGGCTCTCCCCCGCGGCCGCCCCGTTGCAGACCGGAGCCGTCTTCCTGGCCAGGCAATCCCGACTGCGGGCCGGTTGTCGCATTGTTGGCCCCGCGGCTCCGCGCCCGGCTTGCCAAGCCCGTTGCCGCGGCCTCTCGCCTCCCCACTGGCCGGAAGGAGGGAAGGGAGGAAGGGAAAAAAGGGGAGAGAGGGAGAAATGGAGGAAGAGAAGGAGGGAGGACGGAGGAAGGGAAAGGAGGAAGGGGAAAAGAGATGGAGGAAGGAAAGAAGGGAGGAAGAAAGGGAAAAGCGAAGAAGGGAGGGAGGAAGAGAAGAAGGGAGGGAGGGAGGGAAAGGAGAAAGGGGAAAAGAGATGGAGGCAGGAAAGAAGGGAGGAACAAAGGAAAAAGGGAAGAAGGGAGGGAGGAAGAGAAGAAGGGAGGGAGGAAGGGAAAGGAGAAAGGGGAAAAGAGATGGAGGCAGGAAAGAAGGAAGGGAAAAAGAGGAGGAAGAAGGAAAGAAGGGAGGAAGAAAGGAAAAAGAAAAGAGGGAGGAAGAGAAGGAAGGGAAGGAGGAAGGAAGGGGAAAAAAAGGAAAGCGAGGGAGAAAGGTTGGAAAGAAAAAATGAGGGATGGAGGAAGGGAGGGAGGAAGAGAAGAAGAGAGGGGAAGGAAGAAAGGAAGGGACCCAGCTGGTGCAATGCGAATTTGTGGCGGGCCGTTTCGCAAGGGGAACGGGGGGGGGGAGAGGGAGGAGGAGGGGGAGCGGGCTTTGCAAGCGGGATGAGGGAGGGAGGGGGAGCGGGGGGGGGTGAAGAGGATGGAAGAAAGGCAGAAAGGCGTCTCCGCCCTCCCCCATTACCATAACAACTCAGCGCCCCCCCCCCAGCCCTGCAATGCCAGCGGGGGCCCTGGAGCTGCAGCCGCCGGAGGGCAGGGGGGGGGAGAGGGTCGCCCTCCGCTGCGCTCCCACTTGATCTCCTACACACACACACACACACAGAGGCACGTACACAGACACACACTCACAGGCACTCTCTCTCTACTCTCTCACACACAAACACAACCAGAGACACTGACACTCTCTCTCTCTCTCTCTCTCTCTCTCACACTCACACACACACACACACACACACACACACACACACGCCTAGAGGCACAGCTCCCCCCCGCCCATCTAGAGCGAAGCGAGGGCGCCGCGCGCTTCCCAGGAAAGTTCACTCTCGCTGCAAAGCGCAGGCAGGCGAAGGAGGGGAAGCCACTTTCTCTTTCTTTTCCCTTTCCCTTTCCTCCCTCCTCCTCCTCCTCCTCCTCCTCCTCCTCCTCCTCCAGCCTCCTAGAAGGGGGGGAGGCACGCCTCTCCTCCCCTCCACCCCCTTTGACACCCCACCAAGCCGAGAGAGGGAGAGAGAGAGAGAGAGGAAGAGAGAGAGAGAGAGGAAGGATGGCGTGAAAAGCAGGCGCGGGAAAGAAAAGGAAGAAGACGAGAGGAGAGAGGGAAGGAAGGGGGGAAAGAGAAAAGAAGACAGGAGGAAAGAAGGAAAGAAGACAGAGGAAGGAAGGAAGGAAGGAAGGAAGGAAGGAAGGAAGGAAGGAAGGAAGGAAGGAAGGAAGGAAGGAAGGAAAAGGACCGGGAAACTGTCCAAGTTTAGCCCGAGAGGAGCTCCGCACCGCCTGCCAGGAAGAACCCGGAGGGCTCCGCGAAGAAGAGAAAGCAAAAGCCGCTAGCTTCCTCCTCTTCCTCCTCCTCCTTCCCCGGCTGGCGCCCGCCTCGCCTCGCCCGCCCGCCGGCTCCCTCGGCTCCTCCGCCGCGGCCATGGCCCAGGAGAACGGCGAGACGCGCGGCTCGTCCTGGAAGAAGCCCGCCGAGGACATCGGCCGCATCTTCGCCTTCAAGGAGACCCTGGGACGTAAGTGCGGGGCGCCTCTCGCCATCCTTGGGGGGCCAGGGGGCTGGGCAGGGGTCTCCACTTGGAAGGGGAGGGGGGGAGGCAGGCAGGGGTCAGCGCTGGAGTTGGGTGTAAGGGGGTCCCTGTTCCCAGCAGCGCTTGGCCAGGTGGGACGGGGCTGGGTGGAAAAACCCCATTCCCCCTGGAAGGAGACCCCCGACCCTTCATTCTGGAGAAGGAGGGGGTCGCCCTCCCCCACCTCCTCTCAGCCCCTCCCTTCCCCACCCAACTTAGCCCTGGGGGGGGGAGATGTCCCACCAGGTCCCCCTTGGGGGAAGCCAACAGCTAGGAGGCCCCTGGGAGGCTTCCTCACCACCACCCAGTGGTGGACCAGACCCACCTCTCTTCCTGGCCTCCAACCTCCTTTAAGGTAGCCTTGGGTTCCTCCTCTTGTTGAGGTTGAGTTGTTGAGCTCTCACACAGGGTGGTGTGTCCTTGCGGTGCCTTCTCTGCGCCAAGCGGAGGAGGCTGGTTTGTGTAGCCAAATCTCTAAAGGTTGTTCTCCACACCTCCCTCCCCGAGGATGGGGCAGAGAGCCTATCTCGATGTGTCTCGGCCAACTGTCCTCTGTTTGTCCCAGACCTGGCGTGGAGGGCTGGGTCCGTTGTGGGCAGGAGGTGTGTTCCTTGTGTTGGTTTGTGGACTGGTTCTTTCACCAACTGGTGTTTTGAGCAGAGACGGTGGGTGATGGAAAGTCCTTTTGGAAACAGTCGTAAGAAAGTGGATTTTGATGTCTGGGTGGGGGGACTGCCTGTTCCTCTGCCCACGTGTAGGGTCTCTTGTAGAATGCAGGTAGTCCTCGGCTTACGACGGTTCGCTTAGTGGCTGTTTGAAGCCACTAGGTGACCTACAGCCCTTTTCACAGTTAACAACTGTTCCAGCTTCCCTCTGTGTGTGTGTGTGTGTTGTGTGATTTACATTCAGATAATGACAAATGACTCGCTTTTACGACGGCGGCGGTGTCCCACGGGGCCGCGCCATCCGAAACTGGATTCAGGTTCCTGCTTTAACACCGCTTCCCTTAAGGACGGCGGCGAGGGAAGTCGTAAAATGGGCATGAACGAATTCCTCGCTTTTTAGCGACAGGAAGGCAGGGCTCGCCAGAGGTCGTAAGTCGAGACTACGTGTGTGTGGTGGATGGTTTTCAAGAGGAAGAAGATTCTTGGATCCATGGCGAGCGGGGGTGGGTGGGTGGATGGGGGGGGGGGCTAATACAAAACCAGGAATGTCAGCTGTCCGTATTTATAGAGCCGGGATTTCAAAGGGTAAATACAGATTGTGGCGTGTGCCTCCTCCTGAATCTGACAGCGGGATCTATTCATAGCATGTGGAGCCGCAAGGAGAGGAGGGGAGGTGGGATCTCTTTTATCCCCCCTCCTTCACTCTTCTCGCTGGAATATTTTCTCCCTCCTCCCCCCCTTTTTATTTATAGTGCTCGGATAAAAAGATTAGCAAAATGGAGGTTTTGATTGCAATCTCCTTGGCTTCGTGCCCACCCTGGCGGGGTTTTCACCCGGCGTGTTGGGGGCGGGGGGCGCGTATAAGAAGCGATTAAAACCATGAATCCAGCACTGGCAAAATATTCTTCTGGCCGGGCGTCGGGGAAAGCCCTAGTGGACCACCGAAGTATCGGTGGAAGCTCGGCTCAGTCGTAGTAACGGCGAGGAGGGCGGGATGAACAGAGGTGAACATAGATTAACAGAGACGGAAGGGACGTTGTAGGCCTGGGATAGCAATAGCAATAGCAGTAGACTTATATACCGCTTCATAGGGCTTTCAGCCCTCTCTAAGCGGTTTACAGAGTCAGCATATTGCCCCCAACAACAATCCGGGTCCTCATTTCACCCACCTCGGAAGGATGGAAGGCTGAGTCAACCTTGAGCCGGTGAGATTAGAACCGCCGAACTGCAGATAACAGTCAGCTGAAGTGGCCTGCAGTACTGCACCCTAACCACTGCGCCACCTCGGCTCGGGATGGCGAAACGTTGGCACTCTCGTGGCGCGAGGGGCACGCAGAGCCCTCTCTGCGGGCACGCCAGCCTTCACCCCAGCCTAGCTCCGCCACAAAGGCCTGGGCACCTCCTGCTGGCCAGCTGGTTTTCGGGTCTCGGCCACTACGTTTGTGGTGGTGGATGGTTTCACGAGGAAGAAGATTCTTGGATCCATGGCGAGGGTGGGAAAGCGTAGGAGGGTGGGGCAGGGCGCATGTGCGGGGGGGGGCACTCACATTGCATTTTGGGGGGTTCGCCTCCTGCAACAACCTGGAAACCAAAACGGGGCATGGGGGTACTGTGTGGGGGGCCCATTGCTGGTATAGATTCTCCTGCTTGAGCAGGGGGTTGGAGTAGAAGACCTCCAAGGTCCCTTCCAACTCCTTTACTCTCTGAGTTGGTCCGTCAGGTGAGCCCTTCTAGATGATTGGGGCTGGGGGATGGGCCACTGGATTTGGGGACAGTGTCCTCGCTTTGCTTATCCAATGACAATGGTTTTCGGCAAGGCCTGGAAGACCAGGAATCCATCGGCAGTCTCAACATGGGCTTTGTGGTACTTTTTCCCAAAGAAGACCAGATCAAGCTAGAACGCGACCAAGCGTTTTGTACAGTGGTGGGATTCAAAGAATTTAACAACCGGTTCTCTGTCCTAATGACCAGGTGGGCAGGCGGGGCTTAGTGGTCATGTGATCATGTAGGCGTGGCCAAGTCAATGTCACTCACGTCGATGGGCGCTTCATCTTAGTTGTTACAATGGTAATAAGGGTTAATGAAGAGGCAGTTTCTGTAAGCGAGGACAATAAAGAGGAGGCTAGAAACAACACCAGAATGTTTCCTTCCTGCCTTCCTTACAGGATTAGCCTTGTAAAGTGGGGAAAAAAATAAAATGAGATTTCTTCCACCAACCGGTTCTCCGAACTGCTTAGAAAGTTACCAACCGGTTCTCCCGAATAGGTGCGAACCGGCTGAATCCCACCACTGGTTTTGTGCAATTAATTGTTCTACTTTCCCATTGCACTGTACGCCTAACAGCCAAAGTGCAGGATTGGCAACGGTCCTTATTTTTAGAGAGCCGAGGTGGCGCAGTGGTTAGAGTGCAGCACTGCAGGCTACTTCAGGTGACTGCAGTTCTGCATTTCGGTGGTTCAAATCTCACCGGCTCAGGGTTGACTCAGCCTTCCATCCTTCCAAGGTGGGTGAAATGAGGACCCGGATTGTTGTTGGGGGCAAATATGCTGACTCTGTAAACCGCTTAGAGAGGGCTGAAAGCCCTATGAAGCAGTATATAAGTCTAACTGCTATTGCTATCTATCTATCTATCTATCTATCTATCTATCTATCTATCTATCTATCTATCTATCTATCTATCTATCTATCTACCTATCTATCTTATCTATTCTATCTATATCTATATCTATCTCTCCCTCCCTCCCTCTCTCTATATCTATCTCTCCCTCTCTCTATATCTATCTATCTATCTATCTATCTATCTATCTATCTATCTATCTATCTATCTATCTATCTATCTATCTATCTATCTATCTATCTATCTATCTATCTATCTGGGTGAAATGAGGACCCAGACTGTGGGGGGAAATATGCTGACTCTGTAAACCGCTTAGAGAGGGCTGAAAGCCCTATGAAGCGGTATATAAGTCTAACTGCTATTGCTATCTATCTATCTATCTATCTATCTATCTATCTATCTATCTATCTATCTATCTATCTATCTACCTATCTATCTTATCTATTCTATCTATATCTATCTATATCTATCTCTCCCTCCCTCCCTCTCTCTATATCTATCTCTCCCTCTCTCTATATCTATCTATCTATCTATCTATCTATCTATCTATCTATCTATCTATCTATCTATCTATCTATCTATCTATCTATCTATCTATCTATCTATCTATCTATCTATCTGGGTGAAATGAGGACCCAGACTGTGGGGGGAAATATGCTGACTCTGTAAACCGCTTAGAGAGGGCTGAAAGCCCTATGAAGCGGTATATAAGTCTAACTGCTATTGCTATTGCTATTGCTAGGGGTGAGTTTTTGATTCAACGGTGATCCTTTGGGGGGGGGGGGTGAGAGGCAGGGCTGAAAGCAGGAAAGTGTGGCTGAGGCAGGAGGAGGAGGATTTCCCCACTGAAGGAAATGTCTGTTTCAAATCGTGTTGAGTCATCCCACCTGCTTCATCTCATAATCCGGATTAAACCAGAGATGACCCAAAGAGAATTTAGATCAGAAATCACCTAGGAAACCCTGAGATAACAGATTTTGTGGTTGGTCTGAAGAAGGCGTGGCTTTCATACAGGTAAAAAGGTAAAGGTTTCCCCTCGCAGGTATGTGCTAGTCGTTCCCGACTCTAGGGGGCGCTGCTCATCTCCCTTTCAAAGCCGAAGGATGTGGGTGTTTATCCACATTCCCCTGAAAGACCGTGACAACTCGAAGGATAGGATGAAAGAGGGAGGGAGGGAGGGAGGAAGGAAGGGATAGGATGAAAGGGAGGGAGAGAGGGAGGAAGGATGGAAGAAAGGAAGGAAGGAAGGGAGATGAAAGAAAGGAAGGGAGGAAGGAAAAAGGAAGGAAGGAATAGAATGAAAGAAATGGAGGGAGGAAGGAAAAAGGAAGGAAGGAATAGAATGAAAGAAAGGGAGGGAGGAAGGAAAAAGGAACGAAGGAAGGAATAGAATGAAAGAAAGGGAGGGAGGAAGGAAAAAGGAAGGAAGGAATAGAATGAAAGAAAGGGAGGGAGGAAGGAAAAAGGAAGGAAGGAATAGAATGAAAGAAAGGGAGGGAGGAAGGAAAAAGGAAGGAAGGAAGGAATAGAATGAAAGAAAGGGAGGGAGGGAGGAAGGAAAAAGGAAGGAAGGAAGGAATAGAATGAAAGGGAGGGAGGGAGGAAGGAAGGAAAAAGGAAGGAAGGAAGGAAAAGAATGAAAGAAACGGAGGGAGGAAGGAAAAAGGAAGGAAGGAATAGAATGAAAGAAAGGGAGGGAGGAAGGAAAAAGGAAGGAATAGAATGAAAGAAAGGGAGGGAGGGAGGAAAAAGGAAGGAAGATAAAGTATAACAGAATGACAGAGTAAGAGAATTGGAAGGACCTTGGAGGTCTTCTAGTCCAGCCCCCTGCTCAAGCAGGAGACCTTATATCTCTTCTTCAAAGCCTCCCGTGATGGAGCACTCACAGCTTCTGGTGGCAAGCTGTTCCACTGGTTAATTCTCCTCACTGTCAGGAAGTTTCTCCAGAGTTCTAGGTTGGGTTCTACGTTACTTTGAGGAATTATTTGTGGACTGGGGTCCAATGAGGGCTTCTTCATCCACGGGGCCAGCCCTTAGGAAACCTCTGAGATTCAATCCTCCCCTTACGATCGCAATTAAGTCCAACATTTCTGTTACTAAGCGAGACACCTGTTAAGTCAGTTCGGCTCCATTTTTCCACCTTTCTTGCCACGTAGGCTTAAGCGAATGGCTGCTGTTGTTAAATCAGTCCAACGGTCGTTAAACGAAGCCCGTCTCCCCCCCCTGGATTTTGCTCATCAGACAGTCGCAAAAGGGGATCATGTGACACACACACCCTCCCCGGAAACTGCGACCGTCATAAATACGAGTCAGTTGCCAAGGGTCTGAATTCCGACCACGCTTTGGGATGCCACAAGGGTCGCGCGTGGGAAAACTGATCAGCAGGCATCTGTTTCACTGCCGTCGTAATGTGGAAAAGTCACTAAATTAACGTAAGTTGAGGACTACCCGTATACTGGAACAAATCAAACAAATCTCGCTTATTTTCTCATCCCCAGAAGCTTTTTTGGAGCATCAATCATGTTTTAATACACTGAAGATTAGAGCTTTCGGTGGGCCTGAAAAAAAATCAATATGTAAAATAAAATAAAATATCAGCTGGTGGCTCGAAGCTGGTGCTTTCAGCCGATAGTAGCTCTGGGGTCAGGAGTTCTCCTTTGAGTAACTACAGCATGCTACACCTCCCAATTGCTTGATGGACTGGAGCTGCTGTCAATCAAGCCATTGGGTGGGTGAGTGTGGAGCCATGCGGAAGGGAAGGAGGAGGGGGGGAGTGGGCATTCCCACGGAGGCACACAATGGCTACTCCGAGATTAGGTCTGATTAACGTGGAGTAGGAAACTCCAGCGACATCTACTTACAAACCAGGGTGCATCCATTTGTAAAACTGTACATTCCTCCTATTTACTCGAGAGTAAGGGCTTTTGCATTTAGCCCAAATTCTGGGGAAGAAAAGCTTTTGAATGCAGAATTTCAGGGATATTTGATCTGTCTGTCTGTCTGTCTATCTCTATCTCTATCAATCTATCTATCTATCTATCTATCTATCTATCTATCTATCTATCTATCTATCTATCTATCTATCTATCATCTATCTATCTATCTATCTATCTATCTATCTATCTATCTATCTATCTTTATCTCTCTCTCTCTCTCTCTCTGTATCTATATCCATCCATCCATCCATCCATCCATCCATCCATCCATATCTATCTATCTATCTATCTATCTATCTATCTATCTATCTATCTATCTATCTATCTATCTTTATTTCTATATATTTCCTCTCTTTCTCTCTCTCTCTATATCTTTATATCTATCTATCTATCTATCTATCTATCTATCTATCTATCTATCTATCTATGTTTATCTCTCTCTCTGTATCTATATCTATCCATCTATCTCTCTCTCTATCTCTCTATCTCTCTTTATCTCTCTCTCTTTCTCTCTCTCTCTCTCTCTATCTTTATCTCTCTCTCTGTATCTATATGCATGCATCTATCTATCTATCTATCTATCTATCTATCTATCTATCTATCTATCTATCTATCATCTATCTATCTTTATCTCTTTCTGTATCTATATCTATATCCATCCATCCATCCATCCATCCATCCATCCATCCATCCATCTATATATCTTTATTTCTATATCTTTCCTCTCTCTATATCTATCTATCTATCTATCTATCTATCTATCTATCTATCTATCTATCTATCTATCTATCTATCTATCTATCTATCTATCTGTCTCTATCTATCTTTATCTCTCTCTCTCTGTATCTATATCTATATCTATCCATCCATCCATCCATCCATCCATCCATCCATCCATCCATCCATCCATCCATCCATCCATCTCTCTCTCTCTCTCTCTACCTACCTACCTACCTACCTACCTACCTACCTACCTATCTACCTCTATATCTTTATTTCTATATCTCTCCCCCCCCCCGCTCATCATCATATTTAGCTCTGTTTTAAAAGAAGGGCCAAAGAACATACTTTATGTGTTGTTGTGAACTATGGTTGAGGATTCTAAGAATAGCTGACAGTTTCCTCTGGGTTTCGGTGAGCCTTGGCGTGACGTCATTCGAAGTTTTGGGATTGCCATGGTGATTTTGTGAAACTTTGGGGGAAAGTTGTCACAATACGGGTGACTAATGGGGAGCCGTCTTCCCATTCGCTGGTCCTGATGGCTAATCCAGGGAGATTTCTGGTGGTTGAAAAACCTGCTTCCATTTGTGGTGAGCCGTGCCCATGTTCGATTTGCAGAACAACGGAGTGGATGGAATCCATATTTCACCCCTCTATTGATTTTTTTGTAAGAGAAGTCCTTGAAAGAAAGAACATAATAATATTTATAATTTTGGGATGCATAATATTTACATTCCTAACTCTGCAAGAATATGATGATGACTGTAAGGGAAATGACAAGGCTGGGGAAGAGAGAGATGATTTATGAGGGCAGGATTTCCAGCCAGTAGCAAAATAGATTGTGCAGGAAAAGCAAATTCAGGAAGCGCTTTCGAAAGAATAAAAAAAATATTGGGAATAAGTTCCATATTTGAGGCTACTTTGGTTCCATTTCCTTTATTCAAGTTACGGTCGAAAACCATGTTATGAAATACGGAAAGTTCTTGACTTACGATCACAAATGAGCTCCACATTTCCGCTGCTAACGGAGACATACTATGTTCCGTGAGTTTTGCCCCATTTCACGACGTTTCTCGCCACGTGCGTTAAGTGAATCGCTGCAGTTGTTAAGTGAGCCGCACGGTGGTGCAATGAATTCTGGCCTCGCCGTTATTAACTTTGTTTCTCCGGAGGTTTCCCAAAGGAGATTGATCTCACATGACCTTGGGAACGCTACGACCGTCGTTAAAGGCGAGTCAGTTGCCAAGCATCCGAATAGAAATCACGCGAACCTGGGGACGCAGCAAGGGTCGTAAGTGTGAAAAACGGCCGTGACTCGCTTTTTTCAGCGCCGCTGTAACTTTGAACGGTCCCTAAACAGAGTGTTTTTTAAGCCAAGGACTGCTGTTTAAGAAGATGTCAGGATTCCTAACTGTCAGTTATAGGGAATTAATGCTTTTCCAACAACTCCTGGAATTTGTGCGTCAATAGAATAGAGAATAGAGAATAGAGAATAGAGAATAGAGAATAGAGAATAGAGAATAGAGAATAGAGAATAGAGAATAGAGAATAGAGAATAGAGAATAGAGAATAGAGAATAGAGAATAGAATAGAATAGAGAATAGAATAGAATAGAGAATAGAATAGAATAGAGAATAGACTAGAATAGAGAATAGAATAGAATAGAGAATAGACTAGAATAGAGAATAGAATAGAATAGAGAATAGAATAGAATAGAGAATAGAATAGAATAGAATAGAGAATAGAATAGAATAGAGAATAGAATAGAATAGAATAGAGAATAGACTAGAATAGAGAATAGACTAGAATAGAGAATAGAATAGAGAATAGAATAGAATAGAGAATAGAATAGAATAGAGAATAGAATAGAATAGAGAATAGAATAGGGAATAGAATAGAATAGAGAATAGAATAGGGAATAGAATAGAATAGAGAATAGAATAGAATAGAGAATAGAATAGAATAGAATAAATAGAATAGAGAATAGAGAATAGAGAATAGAGAATAGAGAATAGAGAATAGAGAATAGAGAATAGAGAATAGAGAATAGAGAATAGAGAATAGAGAATAGAGAATAGAGAATAGAGAATAGAGAATAGAATAGAGAATAGAATAGAGAATAGAATAGAATAGAATAGAGAATAGAATAGAATAGAGAATAGAATAGAATAGAGAATAGAATAGAATAGAACAGAACAACAGAGTCGGAAGGGACCTTGGAGGTCTTCTAGTCCAACCCCTCTGCTTAGGCAGGAAACCCTACACCACTTGGGTTATCCAACATCTTCTTAAAAACTTCCAGTGTTGGAGCATTCACAACTTCTGGAGGCTCTTCCTAAGGAAGGGATGGTTAACCTTTTGGTCCTCATGTGCCAAAATTGTGCATGCCTGCCCTCGTCCATAATGCAGTGTGCTCCACCTCCCTGCGCATGCATCCACGGCCCTTCCGTGCTCCCCCTGCACATGCACGCGACCCCCCATGCCCCGTTTTTGAGCCAAGCGGGCCTCCCTGAAGCCTCCTGGGACCAAAAGCAGGCCGCGGGGGGAACACCACCACCCCGTATCCGTCCCCCGCCTCACCGCTGTGACCCGCTGGCTTCCCGCCCATGCGCTCACATCCCCCCACTTCCACAGCAGAGACCCGAAAATCAGCGGGCTGCCAGGGGGCACACGCCTGGGTGGAGCTTCGCTGGGTGAGGGTTCGCGTGCCCGCAGAGGGGGCTCCTCCTGCTGCCTGTACCCTGTGTGCCGTAGAGCCGAGGTGGCGCAGTGGTTAAATGCAGCACTGCAGGCTACTTCAGCTGACTGCAGTTCAGCAGTTCGGCGGTTCTAATCTCACCAGGCTCAGGGTTGACTCAGCCTTCCATCCTTCCGAGGTGGGTAAAATGAGGACCCAGATTGTTGTTGGGGGAGATATGCTGACTCTGTAAACCGCTTAGAGAGGGCTGAAAGCCCTATGAAGCGGTATATAAGTCTAACTGCTATTGATATCTATCTATCTATCTATCTATCTATCTATCTATCTATCTATCTATCTATCTATCTATTCTATATCTATCTATATCTATCTATCCCTCCTTCCCTCTCTCTATATCTATCTCTTCCTCTCTCTATATCTATCTATCTATCTATCTATCTATCTATCTATCTATCTATCTATCTATCTATCTATCTATCTATCTATCTATCTATCTATCTATCTATCTATCTATCTATCTATCTATCTGGGTGAAATGAGGACCCAGACTGTGGGGGACTCTGTAAACTGCTTAGAGAGGGCTGAAAGCCCTATGAAGCGGTATATAAGTCTAACTGCTATTGCTATCTATCTATCTATCTATCTATCTATCTATCTATCTATCTATCTATCTATCTATTCTATATCTATCTATATCTATCTATCCCTCCTTCCCTCTCTCTATATCTATCTCTTCCTCTCTCTATATCTATCTATCTATCTATCTATCTATCTATCTATCTATCTATCTATCTATCTATCTATCTATCTATCTATCTATCTATCTATCTATCTATCTATCTGGGTGAAATGAGGACCCAGACTGTGGGGGACTCTGTAAACTGCTTAGAGAGGGCTGAAAGCCCTATGAAGCGGTATATAAGTCTAACTGCTATTGCTATCTATCTATCTATCTATCTATCTATCTATCTATCTAGGTGAAATGAGGGGGCAATTTGCTGACTCTGTAAACCGCTTAGAGAGGGCCGAAAGCCCTATGAAGCGGTATATAAGTCTAACTGCTATTGCTATCGCTATCATGGCACTAAGGGAGCAAAAAAGGAACATCAGCCAGAAATCCCGGGCAGTCAATGCAAAGAAAAGCACACAGAGAGAGAGAGAGAGAGAGAGAGAGAGGAAAACTTAGAGGAACATCTGGCAAAGGGCCTTAAGACAAATAAAAATACAAATTGGATGCGGGAACTGATAAGGGAAGGCGGAGAGATTTAAGAAAAGCAAGGAAAACAGGCACCGAAGCTGAATTGCTTCTTTATTTTTATTTTTTCACTGAGGCTGAGGATAGAGAACAGATGCTCCAGCCTTCGCCGGCTCCCCCCGCCCCCCCCCCGCAACCCAACGGAGAGAAATAAATGTTAATAAGCTTAAGCGACCGACTGGGAGGGACGGGGAGATAAGTCCAGATGGCATCCATCTGACGGATCTTCAAAGAATTAAGAAGGGAAATTGCTGACAAAAAGTTACATCTTGTCTCTGCGGCATTAGCCTTTGTCCCCCCCCAGGATGGGAAAAATAAACATTAGAAACACTGGTGTTTTTTTCCCTTTAGAAAGGGGGTTGATTGTGGAAGGAGGCAGGCTGGATGTTACTCTTGGTAGAGTAATAGAATAGATAGAATAGAGTTGGAAGGGACCTTGGAGGTCTTCTAGTCCAACCCCCTGCTTGCAGTTTTACTCTTGGTGGAATAAAAATTCGGTTTTACTTTTGTTGGAGTAAAAATTCGGTTTTACTTTTGTTGGAGTAAAATTCGGTTTTACTTTTGTTGGAGTAAAAATTCAGTTTTACTTTTGTTGGAGTAAAATTCGGTTTTACTTTTGTTAAAGCAAAATTCAGTTTTACTCTTATTAAGGAAAATTCAGTTTTACTTTTGTTGGAGTAAAATTCAGTTTTACTTTTGTTGGAGTAAAATTCAGTTTTACTTTTGTTGGAGTAAAATTCGGTTTTACTTTTGTTAAAGCAAAATTCAGTTTTACTCTTATTAAGGAAAATTCAGTTTTACTCTTATTAAGGAAAATTCAATTTTACTTTTGTTGGAGTAAAAATTCAGTTTTACTTTTGTTGGAGTAAAATTCGGTTTTAATTTTGTTGGAGTAAAATTCAGTCTTACTCTTGTTGGACTAAAATTCACTTTTACTCTTCTTAAGGAAAATTCAGTTTTACTCTTGTTAAGAAGAAGAACTGAAGAACCGAGGAAGCTTCTTGGATGGGAAGTGAAAGGTTTTCGAAGGAAAAAAAAAACCTCAAGAAAGTCCCGAAGATGTTTTTTTTCAAGAGGCAGCTGGGCTTTGTTTTTCCTTGAGGTCATTTCGCTTCTCATCCAGGAAGCTTCCTCAGTTCTTCAGCTGACTTTCAAAGCAACTGGACTTTGTTGAAAACATTTCACTTCTCATCCAAGCAGCTTCTCCAGTTCTGAAGAAAAAGAAGAACCGAGGAAGCTTCTTGGATTCTTTTGATTCTCAAAACGCCTTCAAGAAGAAAAAAAATCCACTGCTTCTTGAATAAAAAATCACCTTTGGGGGCAACCATGACTTGGATGACCCAGAATCTCCAAACACCATAAAACTAAAAAAAGTCCAGTTCCCCTCTGCAAAAAAATAAACACCGTTGGGACATTCAGTTGGGAAGCAAAATCAGATGGATAAGTAACTTTTTTTGTAGATGTGAATCAGTTCTAATAATGCTGAAGATCAACCGTGAAAATTTTAAGCTCTGTGTACACAACATTTCTCTGACTGTCTGTGAGAACAAGGCCTGTTTGTTTCTCCTGCCCTTGCTTGTTTTTTTCTCAGGCTTGGAGGTCGATAGTTGTGTTTACACAAGCTTGTTATCTGGATCCATCATCCTATCTTCCTGCCTCAACAAAGTCAGGCTTCACAGCTTGCAAAGAACTCACGAGCTTTATGCCCTTCTCTAGTTAAGGAGCAGGCTCCAACTTGTGGGCCCGGTTCTTCTGGAGAACTTCTGAAGACTGTATTCCTGGCAAGTCATCCGATCGCTAAACCGCAGGCTGTCCGACGTTCCAGAATCGATCCAATTCATTCGTGCGTCTCAATCTTAGGTGAGCAGGAAATGGAAAAAGTACGAACTACCAACTACAAGGTTGCGTGGCATATCCATTCACTTCTTCCAGGGCAGAAGTGTTAAACACAAGGCCCACGGGCCAGATGTGGCCCACGATGTGGTCAGATCTGGCCCACAGCGCTGCCCTGGAAAATGTCAGGGGCCAGCCAGAGTGACTTCGGACTGGTCTACCCCATGTGAAGAGGAAACATACCGGCAGTTTGGGGAATGGCGTTAAGCTGGCCATGCCCCCCTCAGTTGGCCACACACAGTGAGTGGTGTCAAGATGGCCACACCCCTGCCCCCCAGTTGACCACACCCACCCAGTTGGCCATACCCAACTGGCCCACCAAGGTCAACCACAACACTGATGCGTCCCTCAATGGAATTGAGTTTGACACCCCTGTTCTAGGGTGTTAAATGGGGAAAGAAATCTATGTTTGTAGTAATCAAATCCTCAGTGGGCATTCTACCTTACTGTCATCTTCTCAACTGAGACCCAAAGTAGAGGAAGGAATGGCAGAAACAAGGGGTGGGGTCAAAAGAGGAAGCAGCCTAGAATTCCTACATAGTCAGAAGCATACTAAGTCCATAGTCCTACAGTCCTCCTCCTCCTCCTCTCCACAAATCCCTCTCCCTTCTAGCACTGATGATGTTACCTAGTTGGGTAATGAAATGTCTGGAAGAAAGCCACCAAGCTCAGAGAGCATCAAGGATTCCACCCTCCTAATCTTCCTCCCCCTCCTCCTCCACCACCTCCTCCTCTCCTCTCCACAAACCTCACTCCCTTCTAGCATTGATGATGTTCCCTAGTTGGGTCATGAAACATCAGCCAGAAAACCACCAAGCTCAGAGAGCACCAAGGACCCCATAGTCCTCCCCACCCCTCAAACCCAACTCTCTTGTTGTAGAAGAAACAGGACAAGCAAGCCAGCTCTTCAGGGAAGGAATAGTTTATTGCGCAAGTTCAGAGACAAAAGGCCTGAACAATGAGTGACAGGCAGGAAATCCCTTATATAGTTTATCGCATTCAGATAAAGCCATCCGCTAGTTTTGGAAACACCCCTCAAGATTTGCCCTTGAGTTACAGCAATATTATGTCAACAGGCGGTTATAATACATAGTCAGCTAACGGAGCAGAGTAGCTCTTATTTTGAGGAAGTTAAATGTGTCTTCCAGACAGTCAAGCCAGCAAATACATTAAAATAGAGACTTTGCTTCAGAAGGTTTCATGTGCCTCTAACCCGTGTCTAACCGCACCATGTCCTAAAAGCAAACCTTTGCAATCTCTATGTATGAGCAGTTAAAGCTTAATCTCATGAGACCCTAGTTTGGTTCAGGCTTGAGGCCTACCTTGGTTCAGGCTGCCACCTCACTCTTCTAGCACTGATGATGTTCCCTAGTTGGGTCATGAAACATCTGCAAGAAATCCACCCAGCTCAGAGAGCACCAAGGACCCCATGGCCCCTTTCTTCTTCTTCTTCTTCTTCTTCTTCTTCTTCTTCTTCTTCTTCTTCTTCTTCTTCTTCTTCTTCTTCTTCTTCTTCTTCTTCTTCTTCTTCTCCTCCTCCTCCTCCTCCTCCTCCTCCTCCTCCTCCTCCTCCTTCTCATCCTCCTCCTCATCCTCCTCTTCCTCCTCCTCCTCCTCCTCCTCCTCCTCCTCCTCCTCCTCCTCCTCCTCCTCCTCCTCCTCCTCCTCCTCCTCATTTCTAGCACTTATTATGTATGTTCCCCAGTTGGGTCATGAAACATCTGCAAAAAAACCCACCAAGCTCAGAGAGCACCAAGGAACCCACAGTCCTCCTCCTCCTCCTCTTCCTCCTCCTCCCTTCTAGCACTGATGATGTTCCCTAGTTGGGTCATGAAACATCTGCAAGAAAACCACCAAGCTCAGAGACCACCAAGGACCCCTATCGTTCTCCTCCTCCTCCTCCTCCTCCTCCTCCTCCCTTCTAGCACTGATGATGTTTCCTAGCTGAGTAATGAAATGTCTGCAAGAAAACCACCAAGCTCAGAGAGCACCAAGGACTCCCCATTTCAATCCCGAGCTACAAATATTCCCCTTTGTTGATATCAGTTTCAATGTCCCCATTGTCATTGGGCTGGGCGGATTACCCAAAGAAAAACAAATGTTATTCAGTTTGGAGGAATTTGCCCTGGTTTTGGGAAGCCTTGGGTTAGAGGCTGATCAGGTCCACACGACTTGCATCAAACAAGGAAGAACCGTGGGAAAACCGAGCGTGCAGAAAAATTAATTGCAACCAGCCTGCTTTCCGTTGAGGATCCGTACACGGCACAAACCCAGAAGTGGGCTGAGAAAATATGTACAGACTCCTCACATCCTGGACGTAAAACTGTTTCAGCTTCTCCTCTCAGGATTCTTGTGGTAGGGCATTGCGTGCCGAAACAACTAAGACACAACGGCAGTTTTTCCCCGTTGCGGCACTCCACTCAACACCTCATTCCCACAGCACCGTCTTAGGCCTAAAAGACATTTACCCAGGGAGGAGGGCTGCAATGCTACGATCCTGCTCATCTTCCCCGTTCTCCTCTTTTCTCTTTTCCTCTTTCCTACCTTCTTCTCCTCTTGGTATCTTAGGATTTGTTGTTTGTACCTTGTGGTTAATGATTGTAACTATGGTTTATGATCTGTGACCCACCACTTTTATGGTTTTGCATGAACACTGAAAGCTTCTGCACCAGAGACAAATTCTTTGTGTGTCCAAACACACTTGGCCTATAAACAAATTATCTCTCTCTCTCTCTCTCTCTCTCTCTCTAACTGTCTGTCTGTCTGTCTGCCTTCCTACCTACCTACCTATCTATGTATCATCTCTCTATATTTCTATTTCTATATCTATATTTCTATATTTATCTACCATCTCTCTTTCTATTTTTATATCTCTATCAATCTCTGTATCTCTCTATATCTAACTATTCATCCAACCACCCATATCTATCATCTATCTATCTATCTATCTATCTATCTATCTATCTATCTATCTATCTATCTATCTATCTATCTATCTATCTATTTATCTATCCATCCATCCATCCATCCATCCATCCATCCATCCATCCATCCATCCATCCATCCATCTATCTATCTATCTATCTATCTATCTATCTATCTCTATTATCTATCCATCCACCCACCCACCCACCCATCCACCCATCTCTCTCTTTCTCTCTCTCTCTGTCACCACCCATCCATCCATCCACGCATCTCTCTCTTTCTCTCTCTCTTTCTCACCACCCACCCACCCACCCATCCATCTATTCATCCAATCTATCCTATCAGCATTAATGCCGGGAAACACACAGACACACACACACACACACACACACACACACGTATGTATGTGTATGTATATGTATATGTATATGTATATGTATATGTATATGTATATGTATATGTATATGTATATGTATATGTATATGTATATGTATATGTATATGTATATGTATATGTATATGTATATGTATATGTATATGTATATGTATATATATGTGTGTGTATAAAATATTATATATATCTATTAGATTTTACAACCCCCGGTATGCCCAAATATGGGAGGAAGATATAATATATATTCTAAAATATATAATATTGTTATATATAGCAGTGAGCTTCCTCCCATATTTGGGCATACCAGGGGGTTGTGACACTAATTACATACCTATTCCCCTGGCTCAGCTGATAAAAGGAGAAGAGCCTGTGGCCTAGTGGTTAACGCATCTGCCTAATACGTAATACAGCCCAGGTTCGATTCCCAGTAAGGGTATGGCTAGCTGATGAGAGCTAAATAGCTTGAAATAGATCTATACTAGTCTCCCTTTATTTATTTATCAGCACAAATACAACACATATAATTATATATTATATATATATATATTTTCTCGCGAATAACCCTTCGTTCTTGCGAATAAACCTTTATTCTTGTAAATGTTATACCATAACATTGGAGATCAGAGGGAGTTTGATGGTACCTTTTTCCAGCTAGCAAAATGCTATTTAAAAGGCATCCGTTGTTGTGAGCAGCAGCGGGCGATTTTGGACGACCATAAATTAACACCTTTGCTGCTCCTGTCACTTCAAGAGGTTGCCGATTGCTTTGCAAACATGCATCGTTTCTGATTTTTTTTTTCCCCATGAAAAGGGATGCATTAAAAGCAGGATGGGGCAGGGAAGCCACAGGAGATGCGGCTACTCCCGAAATCGGATCCTCTGTTCTTGTGTGAATTTTTCCCCCCTGACCCATCGAGTTGGATAGCTGCCCATCGATACGGCTGCATCTGGTAGGTGTCCCTGCTTTGTTTTTAATTATAGCCCAAGGAAGACAATGTTCCTGGGATGAATTCGGTGACGTCAGGGATACGAACCCATTCTTGGCCGAGACTTTTATCTCTTTGCATTCTATAAACAGTTCTGTGGAACCAAGGAAATAGCAAGGAAGCCCCTTCCTGTATATTTTATGAATGGCTGAAATTTGGATGGACCAGAACTTGCTTCTACTGGGTGGTGGGTCCTCTTGAGGTCTCCTCTTTTAAGAATCTCGTGGGTTAGAAGTTTACGGGGCATCAAGAGTTGAATAATGTTTATCTGGAGTGTCCTATGTAACGAGGAGTCCTTGATACTCTCCGAACTTGGTGGTTTTCTTGCAGACGTTTCATGACCCAACTAGGTAGCATCATCAGTGCTAGAAGGGAGAGGATTTGCAGAGATGAGGAGGAGGAGGAAGAGGAGGAGGAGGAAGATTCCATTCCATTCCATTCTCTATTCCATTCCATTCTATTCTATTCCATTCCATTCCATTCCATTCTCTATTCTATTCTATTCCATTCCATTCCATATTCCATTCCATTCCATTCCATTCTCTATTCTATTCTATTCCATTCCATTCCATTCCATTCCATTCCATTCCATTCCATTCCATTCCATATTCCATTCCATTCCATTCCATTCTACTCTATTCTATTCAATTCCATTCCATTCTCTATTCCATTCCATTCCATTCTATTCTATTCCATTCCATTCTCTATTCTATTCTATTCCATTCCATTCCATATTCCATTCCATTCCATTCCATTCTCTATTCCATTCCATTCCATTCCATTCCATATTCCATTCCATTCTACTCTATTCTATTCTATTCCATTCCATTCTCTATTCCATTCCATTCTCTATTCTATTCTATTCTATTCCATTCCATTCCATATTCCATTCCATTCCATTCTCTATTCTATTCTATTCCATTCCATTCCATTCCATATTCCATTCCATTCCATTCCATTATACTCTATTCTATTCCATTCCATTCCATTCTCTATTCTATTCTATTCCATTCCATTCCATTCCATTCCATTCCATTCCATTCCATTCCATTCCATTCCATATTCCATTCCATTCCATTCCATTCTACTCTATTCTATTCAATTCCATTCCATTCTCTATTCCATTCCATTCCATTCTATTCTATTCCATTCCATTCTCTATTCTATTCTATTCCATTCCATTCCATATTCCATTCCATTCCATTCCATTCTCTATTCCATTCCATTCCATTCCATTCCATATTCCATTCCATTCTACTCTATTCTATTCTATTCCATTCCATTCTCTATTCCATTCCATTCTCTATTCTATTCTATTCTATTCCATTCCATTCCATATTCCATTCCATTCCATTCCATTCTCTATTCTATTCTATTCCATTCCATTCCATTCCATATTCCATTCCATTCCATTCCATTATACTCTATTCTATTCCATTCCATTCCATTCTCTATTCTATTCTATTCCATTCCATTCTCTATTCCATTCCATTCCATTCTATTCTCTATTCCATTCCATTCCATTCTCTATTCCATTCCATTCTATTCTATTCCATTCCATTCTCTATTCCATTCCATTCTATTCCATTCTATTCTATTCTATTCTATTCTATTCCATTCCATTCTCTATTCCGTTCCATTCCATTCTATTCCATTCTATTCCATTCTATTCCATTCTATTCCATTCTATTCTATTTTCCTACTTCAAAGTTTGTTCATTCTTTCAAGCCGAGTGGAGTGACCATATTTTTTTTTTTAAAAAAATTGAATTACTGGGAATCTTTAGAAGATTCCTCCACAACCGACCAGCGAGATGCCCATTTATCATTGTGGCTTCAACCCTTTTTTTTCCGCAAGGGCCTCTTCGCAAAACCCATTTGCAGCCCAGACAATGGAAACACTTCATTCTGTGTCCCTGTCATGAAACCCGGGTAATGTTATTCATCAGCAATTGCTATTCAGTCGTTTGTTTTGAACAAAATCGCTCCTAGAAGACACGATATCACAAAATAACAGCCTCGCTCTGAGAGGCGTCTCTCCCCAGACTAATAAAAGGGCAGTTTGCTTCTGAGTGAAAGCCGATGTGCATATTGTTGCATTATTCATATATTTGTGGGGAATTTTGTTTTTTGTCAACTGAATGCCAGGTTTTCAAGGATTCTGCCTTCAGAGAAGTCCATCCGTAGAGACTTGTGCAAATAGAAGAGCATTATTTGTAGCTCAGGGTTGACAGGAGGGAGTCCTGGGGGGGGTCTCTGAGCTGGGGGGGGGTTCTTTGCAGACGTTTCCCAACTAGGGAACATCAGTGCCAGAAGGGAGGGGGGGGCGTTGCTTAGAGATTTGAACGGGTGGCCCCAAAGGTGCTTTTTCAAGGGGCAACTGGACTTTCTGGTTTTCTTTGAAGAGGTTTCGCTTCTCATCCAAGAAGCTTCTTCAGCTCTGACTGAACCATTCAGCTTTTTGGATTAGACTGTCTGTCTGTCTGTCTGTCTGTCTGTCTGTCTGTCTGTCTGTCTGTCTGTCTGTCTGTCTGTCTGTCTATCTATCTATCTATCTATCTATCTATCTATCTATCTATCTATCTATCTATCTATCCCATCCATCCATCCATCCATCCATCCATCCATATCTATCTGTCTATATCTGTCTATCTATCTGTCTGTTTGTTGTCTATCAATCTATCAATCTATCAATCATCTATCAATCTGTCTATCTATCTATCTATCTATCTATCTATCTATCTATCCATCCATCCATATCTATCTATCTATCTATCTGTCTCTCTCTCTGTCTGTCTGTCTATCAATCTATCAATCAATCAATCAATCAATCAATCAATCAATCTATCAATCTATCAATCTATCAATCTATCAATCTATCAATCTATCTATCAATCTATCTATCAATCTATCTATCAATCTATCTATCAATCTATCTATCAATCTATCAATCTATCAATCTATCAATCTATCACTATCTATCATCTATCTATCTATCTATCTATCTATCTATCTATCTATCTATCTATCTATCTATCTATCTATCTATCTATCTATCTATCTATCTATCTATCCATCCATCCATCCATCCATCCATCTATCTACCATGTACCATCTATCATCTACCATCTACCATCTACCATCTATCATCTATAATCTATCAATCTATTTATATCTATTGCAGAAAAAGATATAGATAACTAAATAGATAGATAGATAGATAGATAGA
Organism: Thamnophis sirtalis; assembly: GCF_051295495.1. Taxonomy (NCBI): domain Eukaryota; kingdom Metazoa; phylum Chordata; class Lepidosauria; order Squamata; family Natricidae; genus Thamnophis; species Thamnophis sirtalis. Next base: position 80,484,679 of record NW_028261389.1, read on the forward strand.
TAGATAGATAGATAGATAGATAGATAGAAGATAGATAGATAGATAGATAGATAGATAGATAGAGATGATAGATAGATAGATAGATATGATAGATAGAGATGATAGATAGAAGATGATAGATTGATAGATAGAGATGATAGATAGATAGATAGATATGATAGATAGATAGATAGATAGATAGATAGAGATGATAGATAGAAGATGATAGATAGAAGATGATAGATAGATAGATAGAGATGATAGATAGATAGATAGATAGATAGATAGATGATAGATAGAGATAGATAGATAGATAGATAGATAGATAGATAGATAGATAGATAGATGAAAGAGAGAGAGAGAGAGAATAGATCCTTCACAACATGGGAACACAAATTTGCTAAATATAATTTCCTTGGCTCAGCCTTTCTCTCTTTCTCTCTCGCCTTTCCACCGTTTGTAAAACATCACAAAACTTTCTCAAGGTTTTCTTTCCATTTCTTTTTTTTCTAACACCCCTAAACAACAAAACAAGAAGTAACAATAGGGTAGAGACCTTGATATTCAGTAGGGAGCTTAAGATAGAAACCTCCATTGTGTAACAAATAACTCAAGTGCTTTGCAGTTCTTTATAAATTCCATACCCATCTCTGAATGTAAGATTTAAGTACCTTAACCTTAACGTTTGAGATATCACAATTTATATTCACCTAACCTCTTTCTTTATCTATAAAGGCTTAAGTTATCTAAATCACTAGAGTGTTAATAATCTCTAGTCAGCGCTGTAAAATACCACGGTGCCCAAATAATATAAGGTACCATTTGTGTAGTTTTATAATGCTAACTAATACAGTGTATAACATTAACATATAAACACTATTTATATATCAATATCTAAAAGCAATTTATGATATGTTGTGTCTGTTCTTGGAAAAGGAATAATAGCTCATCGAAACTGGATTTCTGAATTTTCTCTGGATGATGAAAGGATTCTTTTGGCTTGTTTTTCCACCATGCAAAGGATTCAAATTGTGAACAAGTTGCTAGTCCCTCTGGATCTATGAAAAGTGATTTCTTCTGAGCTTCTGAGCATTTGCACTCGTACTGGAGCCCATCCTCAGGGAACACATTCTCTACCGGAATTTGTCCTTTCGCCTATTCAGTTTCACAGCTACTAAGATTGTTGGCTGAGTAGGTACAAAAACAGCCAGGGAAATGATTATTAATGTGTGGGAAAATTCAGACGTTGGGCAACTGACTCCTATTAATGACGGCCACAGTGTCTTAGGAGGGGGTGTCATATGATCCCCTTTTGCGACCTTCGGACAAGCAAAGTCGAAGGGGAAGTCGTATTCACTTAACAACCGTGTTACTAACTTAATAACCGCAGGGATTCGTTTACAGCTGTGCCGAGAAAGGTTGTAAAATGGGGCAAAACTCACTTAACAGAACGGCCCACTTGGCAACATGAATCTTGGGCTCAATTGTGTGTCCTTGGGATACCCGACAGTGAGCTTTTATTCTGAAACGGTGATCTTTATAAACTTGTTTAACACTTAAAAAAAAAAACACGTTTCCTAGGTAGTAGCCAAATGATCACCGTTTTTCTTGTTCATCTCTCTCAGCTGGACACTCTTGGCACTTCTTTCCAAGGCGTTTGAAATAAAAGTGATTTAGAGGCTCGATTTTGATAGCTATCCGAAGGCTGGAGATTAAATATTGATCAGGGAGTGTTTTTTCTTACTTCTTTAAGGAACTTTGTTTTTTTCAAAAAATTGCTTTTTGCTGCTTTTATGTTTGATGAAGTCTCTCCCTCCCTCTCTCTCTTTCTCTCTCTCCCTCCCTTTCTCTCTCTCTCTCCCTCCCTCCCTCTCTCTCCCTCTCCCTCTCCCTCCCTCTCTCTCTCCCTCCCTCTCTCCCTCTCTCTCTCACTCTCCCTCCCTCCCTCTCTCACTCTCCCTCCCTCCCTCTCTCTCTCCCTCTCCCTCCCTCTCTCTCTCTCCCACTCCCTCCCTCCCTCTCTCTCTCCCTCCATCCCTCTCTCTCTCACCCTCACCCTCTCCCTCCCTCTCTCTCCCTCCCTCTCTCACCCTCCCTCTCTCTCTCTCCCTCTCCCTCCCTCCCTCTCTCTCCCTCTCCCTCTACATCCCTCCCCCCTCTCTCTCCCTCCCTCCCTCTCTCTCCCTCCCTCCCTCTCTCTCCCTCCCTCCCTCTCTCTCTCCCTCCCTCCCTCCCACCCCCTCCCTCCCTCTCCCTCCCTCCCTCTCCCTCCCTCTCTCTATATATAATAACCCAGGACACACACTGTTTGATGAAAATTGGGTGTTTTATAAATAAAACATGGGGGAAAAAGTTGAAAAATTTCCCCTCCGTGGTCATAAGAGTAAAAATTGGTCATAACTCATTTTTTTCAGTGTCATCGTAACTTTGAATGGTCATTAAACCAACCCTAACCAACGGCTTATATCAGGATTAATTTCCTTTTTCAGCTTCAGATATCCCCTGGCTGCCTTTATTTTTTTATTTTTTTCCATTGGGTTGAAAAACCCAGGAACTTTGTATGAAAATAAGTGAATGCGCCAACAGTGGAAGTTTTTAAGAAGTTGTTGGATAACCCTTTGTCTGAAGTGGTGTAGGGTTTCCTGCCTGAGCAGGGGGTTGGACTAGAAGACCTCCAAGGTCCCTTTCGACTCTTGTTACTCTATATCAGTGTTTCTCAACCTTGGCAACTTGAAGATGTCTGGATTTCAACTCCCAGAATTCCCCAGCCAGCGAATGCTGGCTGGGGAATTCTGGGAGTTGAAGTCCAGACATCTTCAAGATGCCAAGGTTGAGAAACACTGCTCTATATTCTTAAGTTTCTGCCTACAGAACCGGCCCAATTTTCTTCTCAATCTCTATCCCGTCAATTGCCTTATCTGCCTAGCCATCCAAATAATAAATGCCAATGTTTATCCAGCCCAAGTGCGATGGGTTCTCCTGAGGCCCTATTTCTTTTGTGCAAATAAACATGGCAATTTCTGGTTCGTGGAAGAGAAGTACAGATGTCAGATAAGCTAATAGCCGTCGTGGTTCACCACTCACAGCTAAGTACTTTCTGCAAACACTTTGGGGGAAGCATGTGAAGATATCAAGGAATAGCTTAATATTTCTATCGGCGGGATTCTCCATGCATTCACTTTCCAAGTGCACCAAAAAAACATCTTTTCCATGGGGAAAAGTGGTTGCATTCAATATCATTCCCTTTCTTTTTCTTGTTAGTTCAAAAATACTGCACGTTTTATTTCATGCTGCTTCTTATTTTTTCCCCATTTATAATAGTTTTTAATGAAACATATTTTAACATTTGCACCACATTTCCACTCTTTGCAGCGTTCCACTATCGGTATAATATAATATATTTGTTTTATATTAATCAATCAATATAATATCTTAAGAGGGCTGTATGCTCCCATCAGCTCTTCGCTTGGGGTTTTCAAAGATTTCATCCAAATGTAGTAATTATTAACGAAAGGGAAAGCAACAAGCTTCTGGTTAATGCTAAAATGTGTGTGGGGGGAAAAGCAGATGTTGTTGCATGAGTAAAATTATCTTTTCTTGGAAACCACTCCTGCACTTTGTGCTTGAGGTGGGGAAAAAAAAGAAAAGAAAATGAAACTGTTGCTGATTAGATAGGTTGATTGTTATAGAAATAGCTAGTATGTAGATGGTCCTTGACATATGACCACAATTGAGTCCAAAATTTATGCTGCTAAGCAAGACGTTTCTTAAGTGGGCTTTCCCAAGCCGAGGTGGCGCAGTGGTTAGAGTGCAGCACTGCAGGCTACTTCAGCTGACTGCAGTTCTGCAGTTCGGCTGTTCAAATCTCACCGGCTCAAAGGTTGACTCAGCCTTCCATCCTTCCGAGGTGGGTAAAATGAGGACTCGGATTGTTGTTGGGGGCGATATGCTGACTCTGTAAACCGCTTAGAGAGGGCTGAAAGCCCTATGAAGTGGTATATAAGTCTAACAGCTATTGCTGTTGCTATTGCCTCATTTTACGAGCTTTCTTGCCACTGTTAAGCGAATCACTGCAGTTGTTAACTTAGCCAGAAAGTTGTTAAGTGAATCTGTCTTTGCGAACTTTGGAGGTCGCAAAACGGGATCACTTGACCCCAGGACACTATAACCATCGTAAGTATGAGTCAGTCGCCAAGTGTCTGAATTTTGATCGCATATAGAATACAGAATATCGGAATAGGAAGGGACCCTGGAGGTCTTCTCGTCCAACCCCCTGCTCAAGCAGGAGATCCTATACCATTTCCCACAAGTGGATTGCCAGCCTCTTCTTAAAATAGCAATAACAATAGCAGTTAGACTTATATACCGCTTCATAGGGTTTTCAGCCCTCGCTAAGCGGTTTACAGAGTCAGCATATCGCCCCCACAGTCTGGGTCCTCATTTTACCCACCTCGGAAGGATGGAAGGCTGAGTCAACCCTGAGCCGGTGAGATTAGAACCGCTGAACTGCAGATAACAGTCAGCTGAAGTGGCCTGCAGTACTGCACCCTAACCACTGCGCCACCTCGGCGTATTGGAGTTTTCACAAGTTCTGGTGGCAAGTTGTTCCGCTGGTTAATTATTCTCACTGTCAGGAACTTTCTGGGGCGGCTGCTACGGTCATAAGTGCGAAAAACTTTTTTAAAAAAGTTTTAAAAGTTTAACTTTTAAAAAAAGTTTTAAAAAGTATCTCATTTTTCAGTGCCGTCGTAACTTGGAAAGGTCACTAAATGAATGGTCGTAAGTTGAGAACCGTCTGTTATCAGTTTGTATGCGGGAAGCAAATATTCAGTAGGTGGAACTAATTTTAATAAGGTGTTGATCTTTTTAAACCAACCTGAGCCGAGTCAAATGTTCTTAGCCCTTGGATCAGAAAATTCCATGGTTTTAAATGAGCAGGGACAGCAAAATTATTTATCGTGTATTTGTTATGCATTTATTTATTTAGCAAATTGACACAGCCATCCAACTCACTCATAAGGGACTTCATCCTAGGCGAAGAAAACCAGTTTTAAAGCGGATGTATCTAGCAGTTAAAAACAAGGATAAGGATCCTGCTTTAAGGGAATCTGAAATCTCTCTCTCTTTTTCATTTTTTTTTTCTTGGTGGCTGTTTTTAATTTTCTCTTGAATTTAAAGAGAAAGAAGAAGTGCCCAGAGAGAAAGAAGAAGTGGCTTTAAGAAGGAATCCCACATTTGTACCACAGCACAAAATTGTGCAATCTTTAACGAGTAGGTAGATATAACAACGACACTAGACACTAGGTAAAACTGGAATTATTGAAAATCAATTAAAAGCTATCTGGTTAAGAGTGCAGTAAGAAAATGGAGCCATTCTGTTTGACCTGCGTCACAGAAGTTTTAAGAGCCTTAAACAGTTAATTGGTTTTTAATGTCAGACGTCTTGAGATTGCTTAGGCAATGAAAATGTGGTGTAAATCAGTCAGTCTGTCTGTCTGTCTGTCTGACTGACTGACTGTCTGACTGTCTATCTATCTATCTATCTATCTATCTATCTATCTATCTATCTATCTATCTATCTATCTATCTATCTACCTACCTACCTACCTACCTACCTACCTACCTACCTACCTACCTACCTACCTATCTATCAGTGGTGGGTTTCAAAAAAATTTGGAACCTACTCTGTGGGTGTGGCCTCCTTTGTGGGAGTGGCTTGCTGGCCATGTGACCTGGTGGGAGTGGCTTGCCAGCCATGTGTTCTCTCTCTCTCTCTCTCTCTCTCTCTCTTTCCTCCCTTTTGTCTCTCTGTCCCTTTTTTCTTTTTTTCTTTCATCTCTCTCTCTCACTGTTTTTCTTTCTTTTTTCTTTTTTCTTTATTTATTTCTTCCTTTCTTTCTCTTTCTCTCTCTCTCTCTCTGTCAGTCTGTGTCTGTGTGTGTCTGTGTGTCTGTGTGTCTGTGTCTGTGTGTCAGTGGTGGGTTTCAAAAAATTTTTGGAACCTTTTCTGTAGGTGTGGCCTGCTTTCCGGGTCCACTGGTGGAACCTCTTCTAACCGGTTCGGTAGATTTGGCGAACCTGTTCTACCGAATAGGTGCGAACTGGTAGGAACCCACCTCTGCTATCTATCTATCTATCTATCTATCTATCTATCTATCTATCTATCTATCTATCTATCTATCTATCTATCATCTATCTATCTATCTATCTATCTATCTATCTATCTATCTATCTATCTATCTATCTATCTATCTATCTATCTATCTGCTTTGTGTGTGTTTGTATGTGTATATTCCAGCATAACACTGGAATGCCTTAAGCAATTTGAACCAATCTTAATACACAGATGACCTATTCTCTGGAGACAAATACTGCAGGGGTAAGACATCCCTAACACCCCTCGGTGTGTGTGTTCTGTTACGATACAGCCTGTTGCCCCTTAAAACGGCTTTTACTGTACTGCCATAAAATGGCTTCTACTGTACAGCGCAGTGGAGTTGCCATGGTGACGGCTTCACAGTACTCCACAAGGGGGCACCGCCTTAGAAATTACGTTTGGTCCGGACATTTCCCCCCTATAAATAAATTACCCGGGCAAAGTAGTATGTAAAATACAAACTAGTATTTTATAAAGGTAAGAAATAATAATGGGAGGCGGGGAGGCCAGGCGGGTTGAGGTTGAAGCTTAGATTGGGAAACCTTTCAGCAATTAAAAATTAAAAAGCATGGAGGACCTCTACAGACTTTTAGCTATGCAATTTGGGATGAAGACCCTTGGAATGGGGTGGGAGTAGGTATGCATTTCCAGAGGACAAATTGCAGACTACGGGAACCATTTGCACCACTCAGGTGACCCCGAAGACACAGATAAAACCTCCAAGTGGCCTCAACGACCCTCTCAAAAGGATGCAAATGACCAGTTCTGTTTGCAAGGAGGATCAATCCTTCCCTTCCCCACCATCCAGCCAGAGCTGAAGAAGCAGAACGGGGATGAGAAGCGAAAAGTCTTCAAAAATAAAAAAAAAACAAGGAAGTCCAGTTGTCTCCTGAAAAAAAAGCAGCACCTTTTCGGTTGTTTTGCAAGCTGAGTCAGATCAGGCTGACCCCTTTGAAGAGCGAGGCGGAAGAAAGCAATTTTCAACCCCTTGGTTTCTGCGTTGTCCTTCTCGGGCTCCGTCTTCAGGTGGAGAAAGCCTCACCCCTTGATTTTGTCACCTCCCAGAAGGTGAAAAGGAGGGTCACCTCCTGGTCACCTCCAGAGCTCTTCAGGGCACACGGAGAACTCCTTCATCCTCCGAAAACAGTCGGGAATCGAAAGCTCTACCTGCAGAGTTGAAAATGGAAGGCATCTCGTCAGCATCTGCCCGAAAATGTCGGGGAGGTTTTTGGGGTGAGTGGGAAACAGCTGGAGTTCAGAAGCTGCCTTGGTAAGGCCACATCTGGAAGACTGCATCCAGTTTTGGTCATCACGATGCAAAATAAAAAATTGTTGAGATTCTAGAAAGAGTGCAGAGGAGAGCAGCAAAGGTGACTAGGGGGCTGGAGGCTAAAACATAGGATGAACGGTTGCAGGAACTGGGCATTAAAGTAATTTAATGAAATGATAAGGGGTGACGTGACAGCAGTCTTCCAATATTTGAGTCTTCCAGTATTTGACACCCAGAGCCACTTATTCTGAGACGGCCAGCTCAATAAAATCGATTGATAAATAAAAATATAATAAATCAACTAGCAGCTTTCCGTAGAAACATTTTTGAAAACCGATCGCGTGCAGAGGTTTGGATATCAGCAACGTAATCAACCACCCCACTGTATAAATTGTGCATCGAGATTAGAAGATACACCAGTTTGTAATCTTATAATGTTTTCTTCCTGGTTGTAAAGACGGTGTAAATTGTGTACCTAGAAGATACACCAGCTTGTAATCTTAGAAGGGTTTCTTCCCAGTTGTAAAGGCTGTATAAATTTTGTATCTAGAAGATACACCAGCTTGTAATCTTAGAAGGGTTTCTTCCCAGTTGTAAAGACGGTGTAAATTGTGTACCTAGAAGATACACCAGCTTGTAATCTTAGAAGGGTTTCTTCCCAGTTGTAAAGGCTGTATAAATTGTGTACCTAGAAGATACACCAGCTTGTAATCTTAGAAGGGGTTCTTCCAAGTTGTAAAGGCTGTATAAATTGTGTATCTAGAAGATACACCAGTTTGTAATCTTAGAAGGTTTTCTTCCCAGTTGTAAAGACGGTGTAAATTGTGTACCTAGAAGATACACCAGCGTGTAATCTTAGAAGGGTTTCTTCCCAGTTGTAAAGGCTGTATAAATTGTGTATCTAGAAGATACACCACCTTGTAATCTTAGAAGGTTTTCTTCCCAGTTGTAAAGACGGTGTAAATTGTGTACCTAGAAGATACACCAGCTTGTAATCTTAGAAGGCTTTCTTCCCAGTTGTAAAGGCTGTATAAATTGTGTATCTAGAAGATACACCAGCTTGTAATCTTAGAAGAATCTCTTTCCAGTTGTAAAGATGGTGTAAATTGTGTATCTGGAAGATACACCACCTTGTAATCTTAGAAGGGGTTCTTCCTGGTTGTAAAGACCCATAGATTATTGACGTGGCAAATCATGGCAGGTTTCTCCTAAATTTGAAAATCCTCGCATAAAGAGGATTGTTAGCCTCTTCTAATCTGGCTTTACACTATCTTTGTGGCCTTCATCTTCTCTCTCTCTCTCTCTCTCTCTCTCTTTCTCTCCCTCCTTCTCCCTCTCTCCCCCTCTTCCTCCCTCCCTCCCTTCCTCCCTCTCTCTCCCTCTTTCTCTTTCTCTCTCTTTCTCTCCCTCTCTCTTTCTCTCCCTCTCTCTTTCTCTCCCTCTCTCTCCCTCCCTCTCCCTCTCTCTCTCCCTCTCTCTCTTCTTCTCTCTCCCTCTCCCTCCCTTTCCCTCTCCCTCCCTCCCTCCCTCTCTTTCTCTCTTTCCCCCTCTCTCTTTCTCTCCCTCTCTCTTTCTCTCCCTCTCTCTCCCTCCCTCTCCCTCTCTCTCCCTCTCTCTCTTCTTCTCTCTCCCTCTCTCTCCCTCTCTCTCTTCTTCTCTCTCCCTCTTCCTCCCTCTCCCTCTTCCTCCCTCTCCCTCCCTCCCTCCCTCTCTTTCTCTCTCTCCCCCCCTCTCTCTCTTCCTTTCTGTCGGGGATTGTAATGGAGACCTGTTTCCATCTCCTGGCTGTTCCTCAATTGGAACATGATGTTGACAAACTAGATAAATACCATCAGATCAAGTGACAAGAAGTTCCGCGGAGAAGCTCCTGTTCTGTAGCCCGGTGGGTGGCTGGGTTGAGTCCCCCGTCCCCCCTCTCCTCCCCTCCCCTTCACAATTCCTGAGAGTCGAGAGTCCGGTCATAAACCGATTCTCGCTGCGTTTAGTCATCTTCAGAACGGAGGCTGTTGCCAAGATACCGTCTTTTCGTTGCCTTCAAACAAGAGTCCCAGCTGTCATGGGGCGGGCAGGCAGGACCGGTGTGGCTTGAGAGGCATGGTGTGTGGTGATGCCAACCAAGGCTCAATCATCCGAGAAATGGCAGGCCCCGTCAGGTGCTGGATGACGAGACACATGCGTGTTCCCATTCAGCACGATAAAAGCTGGGGTGGCAGGTGATGGAAAGAGATGTCCTTTGTCTGCAGATACATCGACCAGGAACGTCATAGTCTCCTCTTTTGTGTGTGTGTGTGTGTGTGTGTGTGTGTGTGTGTGTTATCTAGGCAACCACAAACAATGGAAGCAGAGGAACGATAAGGAGGGAGAAATGTCACTTCTCTTCCTAGACTTGCCAAAACAGCTGCAGAAGATAAAAAGTCTGTCGGGATTCTTCGCCCTCCAGGTCATGGATGTCCCAAAGGCCCTTTTGTGTTGTTTTTTTCAGGAGACAACTCAACTTTCTTGGCTTTTTTCCCCCCTTTTGAAGAGGTTTCGCTTCTCATCAAAGAAGCTTCTTCAGCTCCGACAGGATATTTCCTTTCCCAGCCTTCTGTTCCCCAGAGCTGAAGAAGCCTCTTGGATGAGAAGTGAAACCTCTTCAAAGAAAAAAAAGATGATAAATCCAGTTGCCCCCTGAAAAGTAAGGCAGCTTTGGGAGAGCAAAGCAACAACAAGAAGCAAATACACGTGGCCATAAAACAATGTGCAGCATAGAAAAATATGAGGATTCATTATAAGCACGGTGTGTAGAAGAGAGTCAGTTGGGAAAAATAAGACAATATTTTTCAAACTTGGCAATTTTAAAATGTGTGGATT